>NC_139514.1:58793620-58829563 GCF_947247035.1 Vipera ursinii
AGGCGAAACATAAGGAGTGAGGAACGAAGAAAGTTCTTGCCAAAAATAGCCAGGAGATAATCAAAATAAATGCTTTGATCTTGCCTGGCTCAGCCTGGCGGCCACTTTGTGCGGAATTCCCTGCAGCTCTCTCCGCAGAGAAGGAACCTGCACAATTAAGCCTTTTCCTTTGAAAGGAGGCCTAGCAAAGAACAGAGCTTGGCTTTTGTCACTTCCAGGCAGCACCCTACATCAAAGGGGAGCGGCTGCTCCTTTAAGGCTCCTTGAACTGGGCACCCCATTGAAGCCACAGAGCTAGCCAGCCACTTCCCTCTCCAGGCTTAAATGCTTTGGTTAAGAGCAACCCAGTCCATACCGAAGTCACTGGGAATCTGGGGAAGACCAGAGAGAAACAAGGGGAGGGGGAATAAATTAGCATTGGGATAGAATTCAGCGATGGAGCCCCGTTCCTAGGACCTTGTCTTGTCCCAGGGGTGGTAACCCTTGACAGACTATTGCTGTCCACACGGTAGCTAGCTGTACTTAGTTGTATTAACTTGAACGTGGTCTATTCAATTTCCCAATGTTGGAGGAAAGCCATGTTCATCTAAAAAAAATATCAGGAGGAGTCTGGAAGTATGTTTTTCTGACTCATGAAAGCTTATGCCTTTCAATAAAATGTGTTACTTGGAACAAGTGCTACTAGATTCCTTCACAGTTTACCCAATGTTCTGCATTCTTATAACAGGAGGATTTACCCAAGATAGGTTTCCACAACCTGCCAACCCTTTCAAAATCTAGCCAAGTGAATTATCTTATATGAATGTAGTCCTATAACAATAGGTCCAGTTGTCCAAAAAAAAATTAAATAAATAAAAATCCCAAAGCCAGGGTTGTGAAAGTTTTCTGTCTTTAAAACTAGAGATTGTTTTCATGAGAGTCCACTCTCCTGATCTTGCCCTATACAAGATCAAGGGCGGTAGACAACCTACAAGTTCTGTGTGATTTTCATCCCCATCCTAAACCACTGTAACACTAAGCACGTTTGCACTAAAATGAGCAAGCTACAGGATGAGGATGGCACAGTCATTTGCAAGGAAAGGTGCCCTCACAATGTTTATGTATAAGTAGACCAATTTACTTTAAAAAAAAATAATTTAAATTTAAAAAAAATAAGGAGAGGGCGCAGCTTCCTTAGCATGCTGTCATTTTCTCCCTTGGGACTTCAAGAACCTCGAGAAATTCTTATTGGCATAGTTCCAGAAGGCAGTTGCAATTAATCCTACTGCTTCTCTCCTCACCCCATCCTACGAAGTCCCTCCTCCATTTCCTCCAGAGTCGTTTTTTGAAACGGTTTTTGAAACCTCTCGAGAAGAGGAAGAGAAAGACAGCGCAACTCATGCTAATTATATCTCGCTTGCTAAAGTGTTTCCCTTTTACTGATTCGCGCTTTCTGTCTGCTTGACGTAGCCAAGGCCCCGTTTCTTTGTTAAAAGCCTTCCGAGGTCTCTTTTTTACACAGAGCTGAGTCCCGGAGGCTAATGCCTTCCTTCTACGCTACTTAAGAGGAGGAAGATCCCTCTGAAAGCAGATTTAAGGTTATTATTTGTCAATCGGACTAAAGAGTCAAAGTGCCTAGCTGCAGCCCAAAGGGAACTCTCGACCCCGCCACTGGCTTCTCTCCATTGATCTGCGCTGAGATGGTTTGAGACCGCAGAGGAAAGACTTAAGCGCGATGCCTCTTCAATAAGCCAGACTTCTGTCCGTTCCAAGATACAGCAACAACCAGCATTTACTTACCTCTCTCACATTCAGAGAGTTCAAGGCGCTCCAAGTGCAACTTTAGGAGAGATCCTGGACCTCCGTCCCCCCCCCCCCTTTCAGCCAAGTCACTACACTAGCCATGGTTCCTCAATAAAAATAGTTTCGGATCAAGTTCGGCCTCTGGTGTTTCCACACCGACAACGAATGAAGGCAAATATACGTGTCCCGGGATAACTCTAGCACGATCCAATCTGGGTCGGTCGCCAGGATCAGAGCTCGGAAGACTAAACCTCTGGTCCTGGCGACCGACCCAGACTGGATCCAAGAATACATTGGCAAGTTCCTCTAGCTGACCTTGGACACACGCCAGATACGTTCAAGTTGTTTTCTTGGCAACGATCCTGGTTTGTCACAATCTGATTCCAAGAGATAGCTAAACTGATTCGTTCTCTCTCTCTCCCTCCTTCCCTCCCCCCTCTCTCTCCTGATTCTCCGTGTGTGTGTGTGTGTGTGTGTGTGTGTGTCCACCTGCTTTAGCTGTTGCCCCAAATCACTCCCTGTAGACTGCCAAATGCCACCATTTGCCAAATACTTCCAGTTCGAATGTTTGAATCTTTTGTTCGATTTTCCTCCCTGCTAAGGTTTCTTCCCTTTGGAAACGCGTCCTAGCTCCTTGAAATCCTAGTCTAATCGGAGGCTAGAAGGTCGCCCGCCCTTGGTCTGGTGAACCAGCCGGATTTTGCACCAGTCCACTCGGCTGCGGCGCTGGGTCCTCGGGCTGGCGGATTCCCCCTCTCCCAGCCCCGAGGAGCATTATCAACTATGAGTAGTAGCCTAAGCTCGCTTCCTCCCGGTGCCCCAACAGTCGGCCCCGCACGCAGAGTGGGAGGAGGATTTTCGCCAGGGCTTCGAGACCGGGGTGGGGGGTTGGGGGCTGGGGAAAAAGGAGCAGCGAGCTGCAAACGGAGAGAGGGAAAAAGGCCTTGCGTAGTAGAGGGGAAGCGGATTTATTATGCGGCGAGCTGCCCAAGCAACGGCAACAGCAGTGTTTATACACAACATAACACAGCCCTTTCTGTACCGAGGAGAAAAAGGCGTCGGCGGAGGGCGCCTCCCCCGACCCACGAAGCGGCCCTGCTTTGCTTGTTTGGGACATTGCGTCGCCCTGCCGAGAAAAGCCTCGTGTCATCCCCAGCAGTTCGGAACAGGCCGTGCTGGCGAAGAGACAAATGGCTCGCGATGCCCTTTTTTGCGCCCAAAGTTATTGCTCTTGTGAGCCGCGGACGCGTCTGGTGCCGGCGCGGCGTAAATAGCTGGAGTGGGAGAGAGAGAGAGAGGGAGAGGGAGGATGCGCGGACCAGGTGTGCTGTGTCACTGAACAGATTGCAAGCAACGGCTGATCCCTTGTCAGATGTTGCTGCCAATTACCAGGAGATGACAGAGAGCCGAGCAGCCTTTGGCTAAAGGAGCCAAGGTTGGGGGTTTGGGGGGGGCGTGGGGGGGTGGTTGGAACTCGGGGGGGCAGAGCCGAGTGTGTAGTCGTATTTGGGAATGAACCTATGAACCAAGATGTAAAGGAGGAGGAGGCTTGGTTCAGCTTAAGTTAAAATCGAGGCTGAGCGCGCTCTAGAAATAGGACTTCATTGCATCTCCCTCTGAAGCTTGTTCTGTAGGTGTAGCTTCAAAAAGAACAAAACAAGAAATATTCCTCTGCTCAGCACTTCGTGGCATCTAAAGCCTCACCTAGCAGTGTAAAAAGCCTGAGAATTCAATTCTGGCTGGAACTAATTTCTATAGCAATCGATGGGTTTTACTTCTGAGTAAATATATTTCATTGCTTAAAAGTCTACCTGCAACTAAGCCAATAGGGAGAAGATCTGGTGGCAAGTAGAAACATTCTTGTGATATAAGTTGTCTTAAAATTGCTACAGCACAGAAGCATTAAAATTGTTAAGACTTAGGAAAGTGTCTGAAATGGAAGAACACTGGTTCAACTAGTTCAGGGGTAGGCAACCTTGGCTCTTTTATGACTCCTGGACCTCAACTCCCAGAATTCCTGAGTCCAGGGGTCATAAAAGAGCCAAGGTTGCCTACCCCTGAACTAGGTAGTAACAGGTAGGCAACACAAGGCAGCTTATCCTTATCGGGGAAAGTCACTTGAATTTGCCAAGGCCTCTTAAATAGAACTGAAGGCTGTAGGAGGAGAAGTGTTGTTGACTAACACATTTTTAAGGCTTAAGCTTTTGAAAGCTTTTATTAGCCTGAAAAGGTGCTACCAGACACCCGCTGATCATAATTTTTTTCATTAGGGACACAGGAATGCATGCCGACCCCTTTAAAGGGAATCTTTTGGTCCTAAGTGTTGGTAAACTCATTCACAGATGTCTGGGGGTGCAACTGAGAAAGGGACAAATTAAAAATAGAAATAAAAAACAAAAATTTTAAAAATGGTGTTAGGGTGTATGAGCAATTATATCCTGCGTGCCTCTTGCCATGCATTGGCGTGTTTGGCATTCCTGGAATTTTTCTCAACTCAGGTACACATGTTTGGTCATTGTGGCAAATTTTATATTTGAAATTTAAAACTTCTTGAACGTGAGGACAATTAACCAGTGGAACAGCTTGCCCCCAGATATCCTGGTGGCTCCAACACTGGATATTTTTAAAAAGAGGCTAGACCAGGGGTCTTCAAACTTGGCCCTTTTATGACTTGTGGACTTCAACTCCCAAAATTCCTCAGCCAGCATGCCTGGCTGAGTAATTCTGGGAGTTGAAGTCCACAAGTCATAAAAGGGCCAAGTTTGAAGACCCCTGGGCTAGACAGTCACTTGTCTGAGATGGTATGGGTTCTCATGCTTGAGCAGGGGGCTGGACTAGAAGACCTCCAAGGTCCGTTCCAGCTCTATTCTATTCCTATATTTTATATAGCAGAGTTTACTAAAGCTAAAGTTTCATACTGAAGCAGTGTCCATCATGTTAAAGCTAATAAAACTAAAGCACACAATCAAATATGTTTCTCTTAGAGTTAAATTGAATTTGTGTGTGTGTGTGTGTTTGTGTGTGAAAGAGTAAAGTGACATCATCACTTAAATGGGGCTACCCTGACTCCACTACAAACATTCCAGAAATTATTAGACAGCAGAAAGAATTAGGCCAGGGGTAGGCAACCTCGGCTCTTTTATGACTCATGGACTTCAACTCCCAGAATTCCTGAGCCAGCTTTTTGCCTACCCCTGATTTAAACAAATTGCTGGCTGATATGGAGGCTTTATTGACAGCAGGATAATTATGATGTACAAATATAAAAGCTCAATCAATACCAAGAAGAAATTTTGCCTCAGAAAAGTATTTGATTAATTATAAAATGTTCTCCCTAATTGTGTGGGCCAAACACTGGAGCCCAATCAAATTAGGGATTGTATCTAAATGCTCTCGGTCAGGAAAAAAAATAGAAATATAAAGCAGTTTACAATGTAAGGCAGACATGTCTTATCAGGACTGTTTTGCCATTGCCGGCAATGGGATGGGCACGGCTTCCACATGATGCATTCGGCCCACCGGCCAGCAGTTTGATGCCCCTGATGTAAGGCAATATTTTGCAGCCTTGGCCACTTTAAGATGTGTGGACTTTGACTTCCAGAATATTGGGAGTCTAAATCCACACATCTTAAAGAGGCCTGCAAAATACTCCATTTTAAAATTCGCTGCTACGATTTGACAGTGCAGGACATGCCTCCCAACACTGATGGGCTGCAGTTCCTAAGCCAGGGGTCTTCAAACTTGGCCCTTTTATGACTTGTGGACTTCAACTCCCAGAATTTCTCAGCCAGTATGCCTGGCTGAGGAATTCTGGGAATTGAAGTTCACAAGTCATAAAAGGGCCAAGTTTGAAGACCCCTGTCCTAAGCAATGCCCAGAACCGTTGCCAATACTTTTATAGTACAAGGATTCATGGGAGCACCAAGCAGGGCTAAAGAAACAGCAGCCCCTGATCATACTAGTGTGCTTGTGTACTGCCAGTGGAACAGAGCTTTGCCTGGTTCGGTTGCTGATTAGGGTATGTGTGGTGTGAAAACTCAAGTCGTATAATAATGATTGCATACAAATTCCCTTTTGTAAAAAAGTAAGATAACTACCCAATTTTAAGTCTATGCAAACTCTTACCAACATAGTGGCAATTGAATGCATGTCCAAGGATAATGTTGCAGGATCCAATCTGTGTCAGTCAACAGGATCAAAAGTTTAAGTCTTCGGAGCTGTCAAACTAGTACTGGAGCCCATCCTAAGGGAATTTCTCTCTAGTGGAATGTGTGGCAATCTAATGTCCAAAAAAAAAGCATCTATAATACTTTACCAGTAAGGCTGTGCAAATCATTCCTGCTTCCCTCGAGATCCAACAAGACCTTGGGACAAGCCGAAAACAAGTCGTCTTAGTCTTCATGTAGCTGCAATTGTTTCAGGTTTTTGAGGAGTGGATCCAGATTAGATGATTTGTATGAGCCTATTATCCAGTACAGACATGTCAAACTCACGATGTTGCATGACGTCACGTGACGTATTGGAGCTTTTCCCCCATTGCTGCCAATGGTGTGGGCGCAATTTTGTCGTGACGTGTCAGTTTGACACCCCTGATCTAGTACCTAAGCAAGTAACCTTTTAGCATTAAGTGTAATCTTGAAGCTTTCTTTTCGGCTTTCCTGTATAAGTAGAAGTACTCATGAAATTTATAGGCCATTAGGTAAAGGTAAAGGTTCCCCCGCATATGTGTGCTAGTTGTTTCCAACTCTAGGGGCTGGTGCTCATCTCCGTTTCAAAGCCGAAGAGCCAGCGCTTGTCCGAGGACGTCTCCGTGGTCATGTGGCCGGCATGACAAGACGCCAAAGGCGCACGGAACACTGTTACCTTCCCGCCGTAGTGGTCCCTATTTTTCTACTTGCATTTTTACGTGCTTTCGAACTGCTAGGTTGGCAGAAGCTGGGACGAGTAACAGGCACTCACTCTGTTACGCAGCACTCAGAATTCGACCCACCAAACTGCCAACCTTCTGATCGACAAGCTCAGCATCCTAACCCACTGAGCCACTGCGTCCATTAGAGCAGACTAAAAAAAATTTAATTGGAAAGATATTTGAAAAAGCTGCAAAATGTACTACACAAAGTGTAGATATGTATGCTTAAACAACCTTCATTAGTTTGATAAAAAATGAAACAATAAGCTTATAAGCTTACAATTTTTAATATTTGCAAAAACACCTCCAATAAATAATATAGATTAATATGATGGGAGTCATAAAATATATCTTGTCTGAAAGAAAAAAAACATGGAGAAGATGGTAAATGTTATCATGTCTTTTTACTGATGAAAGCTTTCATGTTCTATTTTGCCCTTTTATCAAACTGATGTAGGAATGATAACAAATTCGAGACTGGGTCTCAATTAAGGCTGCAGTCATGGATACATAGTTGAGGAACTTCTGGTCTGCCAATCTTGCCCTTCTCGCTGGAATGTTTCTTCTTAGTGTTTTATCCTGCCATGTACACTTTCACTCCAGTGAAATGGGCTAGTGCTGGAAGGCATTTCACACTGAGAATGCTTTTCAGTGCTGGCTAACTAGAAGCTTTGTCTGCCTGAAATTTCACCAAGGGGAAGAGTGTAGGACAGGCAAATGAGTTTGGAAAGTAACTTCTAAATGGGAGAATCTTTAAGCACTGGTTTTTATTACTTCACTTATTTAAGTGTTTCTGTACTTACAAGAAAGGCCATCTTTCTGGAAGCTGACAATCAATGTGAATAATAAATCTGCCTCCCATCTTTCCCTAATGTGAAACAAATTTATAGAGGAGGAAATTATACTGAAATTGGCAGGGTATACATCTAACACCCATGTTTGGACTGCAGGATAAGGACATTGATAAAAAAATATCTCAGATGAATTTGTTGTTTCATATAAGAGCCTTGGTGGAGCAGTGGGCTAATGCCTCCTTAAGTAACACCAGCTGCCTGCAATTAGTGCAGGTTCGCATCCCACCAGGCTCAAGGTTGACTCAGCCTTCCATCCTTCCGAGGTAGGTAAAATGAGGACCCAGATTGTTGGGGGCAATAAGCTGACTTTGTAATAATGCCGCTTGGGGTGTGTGTGAAAGCCCTAACAAGCAGGCATATACATAGAATGAAGGCTACTGCTAAGCTTGTAAGCCGCCCTGAGTCTTCGGAGAAGGGCGGGATATAAATGTAATAAAAATAAAATAAATAAATAAATAAATATATTGCAATTCTGAAATCTGTTTAGGGTTCCACACAGGATTTTGCAAAATAAAAACTAACTCATAATTAGGAGTATGCAATCACATTTTACCTGAGAACTGAGGAATCTTAACAACAAAAAAAGTTATCAGGTACCCCACTGCCTGATTTAGATATCTGGTTCTGGCAACATCAGCCAGGAAAATAAAAAATGTAATTCCAACAGATAATATTTTCATAAAGTGCTTGTAACAAATATTCTTCAGTATGACGTTGTTCAACGTGCAGAAAAAAAACATAGGTTCCATAGGTTATTCCACCAGCTGCAGCACATCTCCAATACAAAGGATATTACTACCAGTTCCAAATGTAAGTTAATATACTTCCTAACAATGCTTACCTACTACTGATTATATCCAGTATTTCAATGACCCATAAAAGAAACAGTGTGCAACCGACACTCTGTTACAAGTGGATCACAATTAAAATAGCAAGCTACGATACCTGAGAAGTCAACCGTGAATTCAGAACCACCTATTGGCCCTACATGAAATGTTAGTTCCTTTGAAATAGACTAGCATCTCAAAAGCAGTCTGTCAAATGTTATGGTGTGTCTATATCTGCAGTTAGAAAACAGGGAGATTGGCATCTCACCTAGTACATACACATACTTTGGCATTCCTAAAGTAGCACAATGGATCCCAGCCAGAATAAAGCCTACAGGAATTAGTATAAGCTTCATGTCAGCAGCCTATAATGTTCGACTACTCTCCCTATTACCCAAAGAATCAACTATCAAATGGTAAGTGAAAAAAAACAGTTTTGCACCAATACTAGATTTGCTTGGTATTGTGCGTATGTGTGTTTGTGTTATCTCTTTTCACCCAGGGTTTCCAATGCAACTGACACTGTGGCTTCCACCAGTTAGCAAGATAATGTCAAACTTGACTTCTGATGTTTACATGGATATATCTATGTGGTTTTCTTGACTACTCTGGAGAAACAGCATCACTGCTTTCTTAATGGGTGGGGTTTTTTTTAACTTCCTACCTGTACTCTGGTGTACAGGCCTGGTGGATGTCCTGATGGTTTCCTACCAGTGTACTAACTGGATTTGATCCTGCTTGGCTATTTTTGAAATCTGCAGTGTAAGGTAAAAGGTAAAGGTAAAGGTTCCCCCGCACATGCGTGCTAGTCATTTCCGACTCTAGGGGCCGGTGCTCATCTCCGTTTCATAGCTGAAGAGCCAGCGTTTGTCCGAGGACGTCTCCGTGGTCCTGTGGCCGGCATGACTAGACGCCAAAGGCGCACGGAACGCTGTTACCTTCCCACCATAGTGGTCCCTATTTTTCTACTTGCATTTTACGTGCTTTCGAACTGCTAGGTTGGCAGAAGCTGGGACGAGTAACAGGCGCTCACTCTGTTACGCGGCACTCGGGATTCGACCCGCCAAACTGCCGACCTTCTGATCGACAAGCTCAGCGTCCTAACCCACTGAGCCACCGCGTAAGGTAGTCCTAGCCAAATGCATGGGGAACCTAGCATATTGAGAGGGATTGGTGTGGGAAAGAGGCTCTAACTTTCCCCCAATCTGCCAAAAAACAACAACCCCTGATTACTGTGAAAGCTGATGTTGCAGTTCTTTTTTGAGCCTGAAAGGTTATCCATTTTGTCCTAAACCAAAAGAAGTGTTGCAAGTTTTTTTTTCCAAATAATGTGTTAATCAGAATCCCAGTTTCCCCCAAAACATTTTGGGGACCAATATATGTTTCATTTAGACCAGAATTATTTAAAGGTTGATAGAATTCTTAGATCATTTGAAAGCATCTTCCTACATTTGGGTCCAAGAATTAAACTGAGATAGGTGAAGTCAGGGCTGACTTGCTGGATCATAACTATCATAACAACATCTTTCCAAAGAAAAGAAGGTAGAAGCAAAGCATTTAATTTAGGTCACTCATGAAAAAGTGCTACTCCCTGACTAGACAGGTGCTAGGGAGTTGTCCCACTGATTCACTTTGAGATTAAGTGAAACTTGCTTTAAGGAAAAACTGGGTTGTTTGTAAATAACAAGCAAATTGGAATGCCCCAAAAATATCACAGATAAGTAGTTGTCCAAAGCAAAAAAGTTTTCTGCATGAGCTACAAATTACCTATTACAAATAGACTAATGGGGATTTTGTGTATATGTATGCCTTGGAGTCAGTACCGATTCCTAGTGTTTATCTGGGCATTTGCCAGTAGTATAAATGGCAAGATTTTCAGAAGTGGCACGTCTCCTTCCTAGGGCTGAGAGAGAAAGAATGATGGTTCCAAGGTCTCTGCTGACTTTGTGCCTAAGGTGGGACTAGAACCCATAGCCTCCTGGTTTCTATGCCTTAACTACTACACCAAATGGTCTCTCAGGGGTGATGTGGTTCCCTGTTAAACAGATATATAATTTGCTGTGCTATTTTTACAAAGATTTCTTCAAATTCCATTTCTAAAGATGAAAGTTAGGAAGATACTAAAGGGAATATATGGGACTTTTGTGCTAGAGCGGACTTTGATGATCCCATTCTACATATCTAAGGATAGAGAAAATGCCTACAAATTGTTGGATTGCATCAACACTTTCAAAAACCCACAGGTACTTCCTGCTTTTTTAAGAAAACAGTTTGTTGCTACACAAAACAAAACAAAACAAAACAGAAGAGCACATAATGAATTGATTGCGCCAAGAATTTACATTCTATCAGTGGGTTACCCTGACAAAATTTAAAATGAAGTAAATAAGAATGCTTGTTTTCATTATATATCAGCCAGTTTGTAAATATAAAACATTTGGGGGATAAAACTGATAAAATTATATTAATTGTGTAATTAATTCATGTAAGCTGTTACATTTGTGCGTCTTTTCCTTCCCTATGGTTGGTTTTGGGTCTTGGAAATGTCAGAATCATATATGACAAATGGGCGGCCGTATATATTAATTAAATAAATAGGTGTTATATATGGTAGGCCATCATTTTGAATGAAGATTAAAAATAAAATTCTTATTTTCTACAAAGCAAAACAGTAACTCTCTGTGGGGGAAATCAGTCAGCAATTATAACGAAGAATATGCAAAATGGCACAAACATTGAGCATGAGGGTAGAAAATAATGTGAATAGAGAAGGGAGTGAGAAATATACTGCTCAAAAAAATAAAGGGAACACAAGATAAGACATCCTACTATTAAATACAGTACATTGTGTTGTTTAAGTGTTCCCTTTATTTTTTTGAGCAGTATACATAGAAGGTTCATATCGTATCACCTGAGTCATTTGTCTTCTACAAATAATATATAAACATTAAAATCACACCTCTGTACATATTTTAGAAAATAGAACTCATAGCAGTGATTTGATATCCATTCAAGAATTAGCTCATTTAATTATGCTCAGTATTACCAATAAGTTCATCTGGCTCAGAGATCCGTTTCCCCTCCCATATAGTGTTCTAGATGGAATCATATAATTTGAACACAGGTTAACAGCTGTATATGAATCCTCCTATTGAACCCAACCATTAGAAATCATTTTTCCTTTTGCAAAAAAAAGATAAGTGCTATTTCTTACTGATTCCATTTTTCCTCTGTTCTCTTCAGTCAAATGTTGAGATAATCCTGTCTATCCAATCATGACCGGAGCTAGTGCAGAATTCTAGATGAAGATTCCTTCCTCCATTTAAGTTCACATATAGATCTATCCAGTATGAAATGGCAGTGAATAACATAAACAAATACTTATCCCTTTATAAACTAAAACTTTTGAAGCTGTATCCCTGAAAGAATTTAATAGTTTAACTGCTCTGGCTCAGCGTAGGTGTGCTGTTGAAACAGGAGCAAAAATTAGATAATTTTAATAAAAACCCTTGTGGAAATTTGTCAGCATATCACTCCTTTCACCGCTGTTGATACAGGTTTTTTTTTAAAATGTCATGGGAGTTGGAATAAATACTATGCTTATCTTTTATAAACTGTTTATTTCTTATAGATATGTCTGAATACATTTGGACCTTGTACATGCACAAATGACAGGTTAATGGCTTTAGAAGTTGGATTTTTCTTTATTTTGATTTTAATTATTATAAACTATTATCATAACAGTATATTTATTTGTAAAATATGAGGTCCCTTTATTATTGCAGTGTTCTGCCAACTGTTACTGAATGTACCATAAGTACCTAATTTTCTGTTTAATAGCATATTATGGCAAAAAAGTTGATATGAAACTAATTCTTTATAATTGCAGTATTTAATGTGCATTATTCCCAATTCTACAGAGCTTGATAAACTAACTTTGCAGCAACTAGTGTTGGACATTTTAATCTATCAAGAAAAACAATTCTACAATTTGGATATGTTCCATGATTTTTAATTTTTTACATATTGTTTTTATATATTAACATTTTATTGTACACTATCCAACGTCCCCCAGAGGGATATGGGCGATTCAAAAATGTGAAAAATAAATAAAGGAAATAATTACTTATTAATGACCAGGATGATGGGACATATTAGGACAGGGGTGTCAAACTGCTGACTGGAAACCGCACCCACCCCATTGCCAGCAATGGCAAAACCGTCCTCATACATTGCGCGATGTCATGTGACGTCGCAAGTTTGACATGTCTGTATTAGGAGATCTGTCTACTACCAAGGTTGTTGAAGTCAGATTGCAATCTAATCTTGACAGATTGGGAGAATGGGCTGGGAAGGACAAAATGTTTTTTAATAGGGAGAAATATTAAATACTACATTTAGAGAAAAATGTAGGACATACATAGAAGATGAAGGATTCATGGCTACATTTGACAAAGATTTGGGTATGGTATTTGACATCAAGCTGACATGAAAAGTGTGAGACAGCTGCTATCGTAGAAGATGAATGCAGTTCTAGGCTGCATTAAAAGAAGTGCTGTGTATTGTTCTTCTCTAGTTGGTACTGGTGAGGTCACTTCTGAAATACTACCATATTTTCCGGCGTATAAGATGACTTTTTAACCCATGAAAATCTTCTCAAAAGTTGGGGGTCATCTTATACGCCCAGTCGTCTTATACGCCGGAAAATACGGTATGTACAACTCTGGTCACCCCATTTCCAGAAGGATATTGACATGTTAGAAAGGGTTTAGATTTAGAAGAAGGTAGATGACATAGAGACTTGCAAACATGCTCTGTGAGGATAGGCTAAAGGAACTTGGGATGTAAAAAAAATGCTTAGGGGACACATGGTAACCAGGCTCAGGTACACAAGGGGAAGCAGCAAGGAAGATGGTCATGAACATGAATGAGAGCCAGTTTGGTGTAGCCATAAAGATGTTGTCTGGAAACCAGGAAGACTGTGAATTCTAGTCCTGCCTGAGGCAGGAAAGCCAGTTGGGTGACCTTAGATTAGTCCAAGGTGGTTGTTGTGGGAAAAATAGGAGGAGGAAGGAGATGTGTTTGCCACTGTGAATTACTTAAAAAGAAATAAAGGTGGGATTAAAAGAAACTAATAATTTAAATCTAATAACTATTTTCATGACTACAGAATTAGGACCAGATATAATGAGTGTAAGTTATAAATACCTGGATTTCACTTAAATATAGGGGGAAAAAACTTCCTGATAATAATATAGAACAGTCTATTTATGGAAGATGTGGGTTCTCCATCTCTAAGGATTTTTTATGAAGAGAACTAGCAAGCTACAGATCACAGATGCTTTAAATGGTTTTCCTGCATGCTGAAAGTTGAACTAAATGATCTTTATGAAGACTTCCAATTCTACTGATCTAGGGTTCTATACTTTACACAGAGAGGTATTTTAACATTATAGTAGAATGGAATTGATAGTATTTATAAATATTGCTGTGCTCTTGAGGCCCTTCCATAAAGTTGAATGGACCATTTGACCTAAACTTGGATATAGTTCAAACTGCAATGAAATCACAAAATGATTTGAGGAATTATTGCTTCTCTCCCTCATCATCTCCCCAAGATTCTTGGGAGAAAAAGATGGAACTTGTGAGATGATGTGTGCTTTCTGATTACCTAGGTAATAGGTAAATGTTTTTTCTTTTAAAATAATACATTTTTATAATTAATTATATTCTCTGCAATATCCCATTATCTAGCAAGGGAGAAATGTATGAAGAATGAGTTTCTACCTGCACAGTCAATACAGAAGCAAATGCACATCTGGATATATATACATATACATATACATACATACATATCTATCTCTATCTTTATCTCTCTCTCTCTCTCTCTCTCTCTCTCTCTCTCTCTCTGTATATGTATATATGTATGAATATGTATGCGTATATATGTATGAATATACATGTATGCGTATATAAAGGGACGCAGTGGCTCAGTCGGTTAGGATGCTGAGCTTGTCGATCTGAAGGTCAGCAGTTTGGCGGGTCGAATCCTGAGTGCCGCGCAACAGAGTGAGCGCCTGTTACTCATCCCAGCTTCTGCCAACCTAGCACTTATTTGAAATGCATATCAGTCTCCCTTTAATTCTTTGTTAGCAATCTAAAATTTACACAAATATGAGCTGTCACTGTTGTGACTACTGCCTGTGGATGGCCTTCGGTTAGGCCAAAACAGGAAATAAAGATTTGTCCCATGTTTGGGGCCTAGCAAGGTAATCTACCGTATTTTCCGGCGTATAAGACGACTTTTTAACCCATGAAAATCATCTCAAAAGTTGGGGGGTCGTCTTATACGCCCAGTCGTCTTATACGCCGGAAAATAGTACATAAATCAATCGAGCGCCCCCGTTCTTGCAAAGCAACTTCAAGCCTCCTTAGTCCAGTCCCCCCTCCAATGTGACTGTCCCTTCCCACCCCCAAGAGCCTCTCAGCCCCTTCCCCTCCCCCTTGCAAACGCCAGACCCCGGGAGCTCTTGCATCTATTCCAAAGGGTGGGTGGAAGGAAAAGCCCCTTTCGGCTCCGGCTTGGCTGCAAATCAGCGAACCCGGGAAGGCACGCCCTCCCCTCTCACTGTGGAGGAAGCAGGGCATGCTGGCGTCTGGCGGGAGCCAGCAGGGCAGTCCTGCGCCCGCGCGCGCTCCCCGGCTCCTAAGGAGTCCTCGGGGAGCCATGGCAGGCGCCTCATGCTCTTCCCTCTTGAGGCAGCATCGGCAGAGCCGTCTGGCGTCGGGCGGGAGCCAGCAGGGCAGTCCTGCACACGCGCGCACTCCCCGGCTGCTAAGGAGTGCTCCTTAACAGCCGGGGAGCACGCGCGTGTGCAGGACTGCCCTGACGGCTCCCGCCCGACGGCTCCACCAATGCTGCCTCAAGAGGGAAGAGCGTGAGGTGCCTGCCATGGCTCCCCGAGGACTCCTTAGGAGCCGGGGAGCACGCACATGCACAGGACTGCCCTGCCGGCTCCCGCCAGACGCCAGCATGCCCTGCTTCCTCCACAGTGAGAGGGGAGGGCGTGCCTTCCCGGGCTTGCTGATTTTCCGGCGTATAAGACGAAAAATCTTGAAAATCATCTCAAAAGTTGGGGGGGGGTCGTCTTATATGCCGAAAAATACGGTAAATAGCTAACAAGCATTTAACACATATCTCCCTTGCTTCTCAGCTAACAAAGTGAGATAGAGCTTGTGGCCCAGAGGTTAAAACAACTGCCTAATGTGCAATCAGCCCAGGTTCGAATCTCAGAAGGGTATGGCTGACTGATGAAAACAAATAAGTTTGAAATGCATATCAGTCTCCCTTTAATTCTTTGTTAGCAATCTAAAATTTACACATATATGTATATATATATATATATATATATATATATATATATATATGTGTGTGTGTGTGTGTGTGTGTGTGTGTGTGTGTATGTATGTATGTGTGTGTGTATATATGTGTATGTGTACACACACAAACACACACACACACACACACACAGTGCTTTTTTTCTAAAAAAAAAAAAAAGGTGCCGGAACTCAGAAGTGCTGTCACTGGGAGCGATGCCGGTGTCTTGCTATGACGTCGCCGCCCGTCCTTTGCACCCCCACCCCTGCGGCTCGGAGCCACATGCCGTGGGGATTCCCCTCTCCACAGCCGCTGTGGGGATTCCCCTCCCCGCAGTTGCCACGCCGCAAACTGTGCTGAGCCTCCACCCGGAGCTGTTCCGAACCCCGACCCAGAACTGTGTTCCTCGTGGCAGTGGTTTCTGGCGCCAAACAGCCTCTTTCCAACCCCATGCAGAAAAATTTGTAACAAACATTGGAATTCTCAAGGCCATGTTTGGTATTTCCCAGCAATCTGTTACTGGAAGGAAAAAGCAATCCCTGCTGTGTTACTGATCCCAGAGAAGCATTTGCATGTATGCAGGTATCCTTAGGGTGCCATAGTTATGGATGAGAAATACTGGTTGCAAAGTTGGCATTTCTGGATGTAATACAGATATTTTGGACTTATTTTTGTTTCTTTGCATGTTTGATTATTTTTAAAAAGGCATATGCTACTGACTACACTTATGCACATATGTAACATGTTTTGCTAGGATACATGACCACTGCTTGTCCAGAATGTGAAAATTGAAAGATTGTGACTAAACAAAATTTTAATGTACAGATAATACCACTAGAAAGTATTTTAGCCTTTTTAATAAATGTTGTTATTGATGTTAAGCTCACCATGGAAAACATCATATATTGTTATGTATATACTGGGTTAATTATTTAAAGACTGAAGTGCAACATAACTAGATTCTAAATAATCTATCTTTCAAAACACACAACAGTCCAAACAGTAAAAGTAAAGTCCAAATTAAGAATATTTCATTCTTAAGAATTGTTTAATTTAAAGTGCTTTAGTTGTAATAGATGGTTATAGATTCAAAATAGTTTTTAAGAGTGTACAAAAGATACTATTTTTTTCCTACCATCAGCTAAATTAGACATATTACATTGAGAAAAATGTTTCTCATTTCTTTCCTGTTACCTTGATTGATTTCATTGCAGAGATGTTAACATAGGAAATATATTATTTTGTTATCTAATTTTACCTTCCAAAAGACAGAAGCAGATGAAAAATGTGAGGTTCTTTCCTGTTGGCTTTTTTGAATTAGCTGTTTTAGATTCTAAAAGTTTAGTTCCTAAAGAAGTAACCTTATAAATAATTTTAATGTCCTCCTCTAGTGCAGGGTAGGCAACCTTGGCTCTTTTATGACTCAAGGACTTCAACTCCCAGAATTCCTGAGCCAGCATGGCTCAGCTTGGAAACCTCTCTCTTTCCCCTCAGCATGGCTGGCTCAGGATTTCTGGGAGTTGAAATCCATGAGTCATAAAAAAGAGCCACGATTTACCCCACCAATAGGCTTTCAAAAGCCAATAGAGGGAGTTTTTGGTTTTTTTTGCAAAAAAAGGTGCCAGAACGCCGTTCTGAGCATTCTATGAGAAAAAAAGCCCTGTATATATATGCATATGCTAGGATGGAGAATACATATATGCGCTAAGAAACAAATGAAATAGAGTTGGAAGAAATGGACAGTTGGAGATCATTAAATTCATCAACAGTTAGTTACTATTATTTGTTATTAGTTTCTATTTCACTGAAAGAAAATTCTGTTTGATCTCCATGAAAACGATCGGGAGAGCTATACATAGCTCATATGGGGCCTATTAGACTGGCTGAAAAGCTCTTTTGATGCAGGCACATATTCCTACATGTAACTTCCAACTCGGATTTTTTTTTGTGGCTGGTGGGAATAATTATAGAATTTTTACATATGTTGTGGGTGCCCTCACAGAAGTCTTCATGGACGGAGGGGGGGGGGGTAGGGTAGTCATCAAACCAGCGGCCATGATGGGCATGATCAATCATAAAACCCCCCACATCAGTCATTGAATGGCTTGTTTTCTTCTCCATTCCTTCTGGCTTCCCAGGATGCTTGTTATTGCCCAGCTTTCTTTTGCTTTTTCTGTTTAAAATTTGTACCTTTTCAAACAAGGCATTGCTTTTCTGTAACCTTTATTGGGTAAGAAGGTTTACAGGGTCCCATTATCTAGAAGCAGTCCCATATGTAAATTATAATATTAGTGTTTTTTCAACTTGCCAGATTCTTTTTTTATGATGAAAAGAATATAATAAAAAAATAAAAGTTGGGTAGGACAGGGATCCTAACAGATTGCAAGTGAGCTATTGGTGGGCACACTGAGCTGAGTTGTCTCAGCATGCCCTGGTTGACATAAATATTAATAGTAAATGACAAACTTCAATCAACAAAACAATGTTCACCAATTAAAGACAGAAGAAGAGGTTATATTCATATACATATATTCATGTTTTTGGAAGAAACTATATTATAAAAGAACTAAATGTAGAAGAAACTTTATTATAAAGGAACTAAACGTAGGGGTGGAGAGAAAATAAATATGTCCAAAGTTCATCTTTTACAATATAAATGTTTTAAATATATAATACAAAAAAGAAATAATACGCATATATATTATAAAAGTTTAAATAAATACATACATTTATTTTGATATTGATATCATGGAATCTGAAGAATCTTGACGAGTTCTTGAGAAGAAGGAAGGTGTGACAGCAGTTCCTGCTCCTAAAGTAATACCTTGTAGAAGTACATCACAATTTGATAATAGCACTCAGCTGACTTTTTCTTATCTGAAAAGATAAAAAGTCTGATTGAGTTAGTACATGAAGGAGAGACCACTAGGAGATAACAAGACTGTAGGCTAAATTAGGAAGTTGAAAAAACATGACAGAAATGCCTTCCTAAGAAAACTACAAGCTAAAAAAATGGCTGTGAGTTCCTTCCATTCATCTAGAGCACAAAAAAGGAAAAGGCTGACAATACTGACATGAGGTTGTAAGAGAGGAGAGCTTTAGGACATCCAGTCCCAGTATTTACCTTATCATGAGAGTACTAAGAACAGAACACTCTTAATAGGCAGAGAAGCATCACTGTGGAACCAAACTGTGATCTTTACATTTTCAAGCCATGGGAATAGAGTGATGTGTCTTTTTTCATTCTGTATCCAGATAAACAGGAGTTTTTACTTCATATTCCTTTCTAAAAAAATAAGACCCAACGTTCATTTTTTTCTCTCAACTCTCAATTGTCACTAGTATGTACACTGTGACAGTGGTGGGATTCAAATACGTGAACAACCAGTTCTCTGTGTGGATGCCATTTCCGGAAGTCCGTTCTGGGCCTGGGCAACAAAGTATTAGCTACCGGTTCTGCCAAAGTGGTGCAAACTGGCTGAATCCCACCACTGCACTGTGAGCTTTCATATATTGTGTTAATTAGGTAGGAAACAACTCACAAATCTAAGATTATTATGAAATCAACTGTGCAGTGCTAAGGCTATATTCCCCTTAAATCCTTACAGTACATTTTAAAATAGGAGAAATGTGGTATAGTATAATCTAATGATAACAATGTTTCAAAGACTATGTAAGGTGCAGCTAAGCAATGATAGCTTGTACATTGTTTTGCACCAGGGGTTAGCTAATAGACACTGAGAAATTATGATGCTCTTCCCAAAAAACACTTTTCCCGTTTCATAAGTTGGCACAAAATCAACCCATTGTAAGATTTACCCAATTAGGCCAATTTCAGATATAATAATTCTAGACAAGGTGTCAGGTGGCACTCGGTTGATCACTAATAGCCTGACTCACAAAAAATTAGTATATGAATACCAGCCATTATAATATTCCTTTTATTGGTTTGTAAATCATATCCCCAATTCATCTCATATTATTTAATATATAATGTAGTTGCCCATTACTACTAGTACTTAGTAGACTACTGAATGTACAGATCGTGTAATAGTCTACTGAATTAGGGTAATCTACCCAGAATTTTCAACCCTGGCCCCTTCCAGATGATAACTGGATGCTGTCTGAGAATTTTGAGTGTTTCCCTCTTAAGGAAAATTAAGGGGAAACTATTGGGTAAAATACTGGAGTAAGTTTCAGTAAAAAGTTAATTTGCTTTTCATCTATTTTGTGCTAATTCTTGAGACATCATAAAACCTTTCTGGAACAAATAAATTAAATTTTTTCATAATGTTGTAATATGGATGAGATTTGAACTTTAAAGATGAAGAAAACAAATCTAACTTATATTAGCAGATTAATTTTGTTCTAAAATGCTTATATAGGACCAGTCAGAAAAATGAACACACAAGTTATAATATTCCACATTCAACATAAAAATACTCTCTAAAAATATTTAAAGGATCTCAAACTTTGAGGAAGTAGAAGTTAAGATATCCATGGCTGAGTATTTATTATATTATTTAAACTGCTTTTCTAGCACCTAGGATCATTTTATTAACAAAGCACCGTAATTCTTATATGAATGGGGGATGATTACAGTGGAGTGCAGATGTTTTTGATAATCTAAATGGGACGGGGAACAATGCTAGGTTGGTAAATCATTTTTTCCCTTCCAATAAATACTACTAACTGTTTCCAGTCATATTTCTTACTCTATCCCTGAGACAAGAATATATCTTAAGGCACTGGTGGGATTCAGCTGGTTTGCACCAGTTCAGCAGAAACGGTAGCTAATTTTTTGTTGCCCAGGCCCAGAACAGACTTCCGGAAGCGGCATCCACATAGAGAACTGGTTGTTCACGTATATGAATCCCGCCACTGTCTTAAGGTAAGATATAATCTTCTCCAACCTGACATCTTTCAGATATTTTGGGATTAAAATTCTCAGAATGATAAGCCAACAGTTGGCTAGGAATCATAATCCAAAAACATTTACGGCAGTCCCACTCTAGAGAAAAGGAGGCAAATCACAGTGTACCAGTAATAGCTCCTTAGATAGGCAGCAAATAAATTTAACAAATAAATAATCTATTTATGGCACAATAAAAGGTAAAGGAGTCCTTGTGGATTTTATTCCACTAGTCACTGTCGACTATAGGGTTTGTTTTTTATTCATTTTATTATTTATTTATGCCACAATAACTCTAATAGTTTTACTATATTATTAGCATAGTACAGTACAATACAGTACAGTATAGAGCGAGAAATCTCAGTGTGGATCTTGGCCAATAATACCCAAGTACTCTAGGGTTCAGTCAGGTTGTTTTCATTGTTTTCTTTTATTACTTCCCAAATTTGTATCATCTGTTGAAGGATTTCAGTTGTGACTCTATCCAATACTTGGTTTTAATATTTTTTTTCTTTCCCTAAAAGGTAACAGTAGCTGTGAGAATGGTACTTTTTAGTGCAGTCAGCATTCAAATATAAACATTTAATCAAAAATGTGACACCTTCAAGTTTCAAGCAAGAAATAACTCCATTCAAAAGAAATATAGTGCATAATAGAATATATTTCTGGCTACTATTAGCATTTATGTTTATATTCTCCTCTTTTGGTAGTAGTTCGGATGCACGTACTAAGCCAGTATTCTAAGCTACGCTTATTGGCAGTATAATAGGGTTGCCTTCGAAGAGGGTTCAGCTGGTACTAAATAGACTGCCCGAACTATAGTCTTTATGTGACAGATCATATTAAACATATTAGTCTTTCTCCACATAGGTAACTAGAAAAGCCTTGTCTAGGTATTACTCAGATCTACTTCCAAATATTTTAACCTCCCTCAATTTTATTATTTTACATTTATTTGTTTGATTTACATAGCCACCCATTTCACACAAGTGACTCTAGAAGTCTTGCAAGATTAAAACACACAAATCCGCCACACATAATCCCCCCTTCCTTTACCCAGCCCCACCCCAGGGCTGACCCAAAGGTCTGGGGAAACAGCCAGATCTTCAGTGTCTTGCAAAAGGCTAGCAGAGCCACGGCCCTCTCTGGGGGTAGGGGTATGTGTTTCACAGGGTAGGTGCTGCTACTGAGAAAGCATGATAAAATGCCATTATTTAATAGTAGACCCACATGCACGTTCCACGTGTATGTTAAACGAAGAAAAACAAAAAGCAAAATTATTACTGTATATAGAAATGATCTTAAAATTTGTAATTTTTTTTATTTTTATATTGCAAATTCTTGCTCCTGCTTCTCAGAAATGGAACTGAGTGACTCCCATTTGGGGCTAATACACAAGTGGCGATATCTGCCATAGATGCATTTGATCTCCTTATAAAATTATCTATTCTGGAGCTAACGTTACACCTCATGAATGAAAATGTCCTAATTTAACTATGAATTGTGTAAAGAATATTTTATTTTGGTGGTCCTTTATCTTTAATAATCTACTTATTTTCTAATTTTCTTTGACTCAGCAAACTGCACCTTTCTACCTCACTCAATCCTCCAAGATCTATTTAGATGATACTCACATTTGTACTACAAAGTACAAACCTGACACATTTCAACTTCGGCTACTTTGCTGAAACTAGCACCCTGTGACTATTAAAAAAAAAGGATTAGCTGCACGTACTGTATAGTAGCTTTTAGGCACTTGAAGCAGTAAGTCTTATGGTTGCCTAATAACTACAAATAGTGGTAAGTCCTCATTTAGCAACATTTGGTACCCGCAAGGAGATCTTCAACGCAAAATGATTGCTAAGTGACACCGCAACCAGGTTTAGGATCTTATTTCAGCTTTCCTTTACTCTTCAGGCCTGCGAGGTCCTAAATGAGAGGACTGTGGCCGCACAGTTACTTTTTTATTACTGTTGTAACTGTGAACAGTTGTTAAACAAGACAGTCACTAAATAGGATTACCTGTGTAGCTCCCTCCTTTCCTGGACAAAATAAATTAGACGGGATAGATCTGGAAGTAAGAATAACAAGGATACTTTGCAACTGTTTCAGGACCACTTCTGAAACCAGATAAGGCAGGGGTGTCAAACTCAATTTCATTGAGGGCCGCATCAGCATTATGGTTGCCCTCAAGGGGCCGGGTGGGTGTGGCCTACTGGGTGGGCGTGGCCAGCTCTACATCATTCGCATCAAGGGTGCCTATGGGGGCCTGGGCAGGAGTGGGACAGATCTGAGGGTCTCTTCCAGAAGGAGGGTCTCTGGGCCAGGGCCAAGGCAGTGGGGGCTGTTCCCTCACTGTTTCCAGGATGGCTTCGCGGGCCACATGAAACCACTTCGCGGACCGGATCTGGCCCCTGGGCCTTGTGTTTGACATGTCTGAGATAAGGGATAAATAACTTGGCCGCCTGTGTAAATTTTTATCTGGCAGCTTTCTACTAATCAAAGCCTATGCAAGAAAACACAACTCAGTATATAAACCATTTGAATCAAAACAGTTAGCTATTAATTAATTCGAACCATTCTAAAGCTGCAGCCATACAAACTACAGTAGTTTGTTTTTGTAACATAATCTTCAGTGCTAGCGCAATTCACAAAGGCTTTATGGTTTGTTCATCTTTGTGGTTATTTAGTTTGGGTTTAGTGTAGCAGTGCTCAGGTTTGAAGGATATTATAACCCACTAAAATGAGGAATGAATTTATGTGACTTCCCAATGAATAAAAGCAATGATTCAAGGACTGACTATCATATCTAGGGTACCATAAAAAAGGAGAACAGAAACACCCTCTTCTATGTCACCCATGTTGCACACTTTGAGAAGCCCTGGCTTAGTATATTATGTAAACTCAACTGTTGTAGCATCCGTAATATAGTGTATGATTTATTGCACTGTGCTGACAATGGTTTGGAGTCAGTGAAACAAATAAACAACAAATAAATAAATCCCTTTAAATATCTAAAATTCCTGCAGAGAGTAGAATTCATCCAAACTGACAAAATTTCCTTGTGTCTTAATTACATATCATTTACATTCCAATTTATAGCAAATCAAACAATTATAAGAAATCAATACATTGGGCAATGATGGGAACAGAGGCATAGAGGATCTGTGTTTGTATGCCACTTAAAGTTGCCTTTGGTGAGATGAGCAAAAGAAGTGGGAAATAAAATATTCAGATTTTCTCTGAAATCAACTACTGTATTCATATAAAAATAGCAACAAAGGAATTTTGTAATGGAGCTGTCACCCTTCACATGTGCAGGATTACAATGCAATAATTTCCAACAATAATCATTGGGAATTATTGGAGTAATAATCCAACATATCTGGAAGGTGCCAATTATTAGAAGGCTGTAAAATTCCATTCGGCAAATCTTCTTTTAACTCCTTCCCCTATCTTCATTTGCTATATTACTAAACTGTTGCCCTTTTCTAATCTTCCTTGATTCCTCTCATTTTCTGTTTTCATTTCCAAGTTTTCTTTTTTCAGACTTCTATTTTTTTAACTTATTCCCTAAGTATATACCATTATAAAGGGCCCAGCCTATCAATGTTACTCTTCTCTTTGTTTATAAATCAAATCAGTGATTCGGTGTTTTAAGACTTCACTTCTACATTACCAAAACCATTAACACATTGGAATATAATAGATTATGTTCATATTAATGTCCTTATCAATGCTAGCTAGAGATTCTGTGTGTTCTCAATACTATCAGGGAACTTGATTAAGGAAAGCTGGAATGCTAGATTTTTAAGTAAATCAATAGACAGCTTAATTTCTGGTCAAGTCCACATACACCAGCAACTGCTTCCAGAACATCTAGCAAAATTAACAAATACAGCTTTTGCTGACTTGCACCAAGGGTTTGCATACATGTTGAGGGCTGCACTTCAAAAGTACAACTTCCATCAAACTAATTTTAAGTTCATTTGAAAGGCTTAGCATTTCCTTCTGTCCTTAAAATTCACAACTCCCTCCTCCCCCACAATGAAAAGGGATTAAATTCTTCCCCCAGTCTGATGGGCTTTGACAGTCACAAAAAGAGCAAAGCCCTACTTTTTCTATTGCTGCTTTAGCAGATGCATTGGTTTCAATGGTTCTTAGCATTTTTGTTTTATTTCATAAAACAGCATGCATGCATCACACATAAGACTTTATATATTAAAAAGTGAAATCAGCAAACCGCTTATAGATGAAGATAAATTACCAATAGCTTTAATGGGCCAGTCTACATCTATCAGTAAGTTATTCAGAAGTATAAAGCAATAATAGCCTTTATCTTCTGGAAATAGATAGAAGAGGCTGAAAACGAAAATCTAGCCCTAAACTTAAATCTTTGCTGCAAGGGGGAGACTTGATTTAGAAGGGGACAGTGATTTGTTTTTTTTTAAAGCCCTTCTCAACATTTACATCCATAAAACTTGGGGAGGAATGACTTGAGAAACAAAATATTATAGTGGAAATCGTAAGATATTGAAGCATGAAAATCCAAACATTATTAAGAACCTGATTCACCCCCCCTTAAATTAAATTCTGGGATAAGGGTATATACTTACTGACATGCTTCTTCAGAGGCCAGAGAGGAAATTTGGAGATGTGGTAGCTACAAAAATAGCCCAGGCCTCCTGTGACAAAAAGAAGTCTATTAAAAATAGACTTGCTTAGCTAGCTATTTCCAACTTTGGAGCACTCACAGTCTGATGGTAAGAAATCTGGTCCTTAGGCAGTGAATGGCTTTGCCTATAAGTGAAGAATATGCTAGAAGAGTAAACCTTTGGTGTCTTAAGCTGCTTTTGTTGACAATGCAATGGAAGGTTAAGCTATAAACAGGATTTTAAATAATAAAAAAGAACATGCTTCAGATCAAAGGCACTTACCAAAGACATATACCTTTTTGTACCAAAAAGCATTGGGAAGAGAGAAATCTGCAAATTGCTGACTCTGGGGATTTTCCATTTCAATAAGACTATTCCAAAACAATAGGTTTGAGAACTAGCCAGTAATCAGCACTATCTGATTTAAGAGGAAGTGAAACAGGTCATTGTTTCTTTCTCCCCCCCCCCCCAATAGTTGCTTCATGCCAAGTATATTATGATTGACAATTATCCTCTCCAAACTGCTGACAGTTTATGATATACTTCACTTGGTTTACAAGAATCCATCCACCAAGATTGCTGCTATACTAAAAGTCTGAGAAAAGAGATCATATTACGTGTCTACATACAATGCTATCCCCACAGTCTTTGGTAGAGGACATCTCTGTAAGTATTTGAATAATTTTCTTCTTTATGTTTTTACTTTGTGAGATGGACTAGGTTGAAAAAGACTAATTGACTCAAGGTTCACTAATGAATTGGGTGGAGGTCTAATTTTGTTCTCCACATTACTATGGCCACAGTAGTGTCCAACCTTGCTAATCACAGAAAATTGTTGTGCACATTTGCTAAGAAATAAGGCCCTTTGAAATATTCTTTTTAGTGGGTTAACTAGATTGTCACTGAACAATATGCAGCAGATGGTTATTTTTTTTAAAAAAAAAAACAACTAGCGGTTTTTGAAAGAAGGAAACTCTTGTGACCCTATCTTTTATGGTAAATCTCTTGAGCATTCCAAAGCCTACACGGTTGGTTTTTTTGTTCAGAATCCAAGGTAAAATGATGTACAGGTAGTCCCCAACTTACAGCCATTCATTTAGTGACCATTCAAAGTTACAACGGCACTGAAAAAAGTAACTTACGACCGTTTTTCTCACTTACGACCGTTCCAGCATTCCCATGGTTATGTGATCAAAATCCAGATGTTTGGCAACATTTATGACGGTTGCAGTGTCCTGGGGTCATGTGATCACTTTTGGCAACCTGCTGACAAGCAAAGTCAATGGGGAAGCCAGATACATTAACAGCCATGTTGCCAACTTAACTACAATGATTCACTTAACAGCTGCGGCAAGAAGATAATAAAATGAGGAGAAACTCTCTCAACAACTGTCTTGCTTAGCAACAGAAATTTTGGACTCAATTGTGGTTGTAAGTCGAGGATTACCTATACTGATTTTGTATCGCTGTGTTCCAAATTTCTCAGATTTTATGCTCATTGAGGAACCTCTTTGAGGGACCAAATGAGCATTTTGTTACCTTCTTCTGGGAAAGCTGCAAAACATGAGGTTTATAGAATGCAATGATATAACCTTTATACAGTCTTGCAATTTTTTTGTGAACATTGTAATATATATATTAGGTGTTAACTTGGAACTCTGACTTGAAATATTTCTAATCCTGATCCATGGTATTATAAAACGTCTGATGATCACAATTATACAAAATTTTGGTTATATGTATATTGGAGATAAGGCAATGTTGGTTTCAGAGTGTTAATGAGTTCCCAGAGAAGCTATGTTAATTACTTACTTTGGGGATGGGTATAAAGCCTGAGATTTATGTAACAAAATGGCAAAAAATATGGCCTGACTTCTGAATTAAAACCAAATTTTGATATTTGTTGGTTTATTAAAAATGGCAGGAAGATTCAATTACAAGGTACAAGAAGGCAACATTGCTAAGTTACCTAACTAGACATTTGAGAGAAAATGTTAGAAAAATTAGCAGAATGCTACTAGCATTGGTATTCTTTCTCTTCTTTAGCATTTATTGTGTGCAGTTCTGAATTATGTTGTACTCATGTTACTTAACAGGAAGATACATCAAATAGAACCCATATTACTTGAACCGCTTTCATCCCAAGCTAAAGCAATTGCATGAAGCATCTTGTTAATTGGGCTAAATGGCACATTCACACATTAGTACTGAGTGTCCTTCACCACTAAATCTCTGCTCCAAAGCAGATATTAAAAAGTTCTATGACTAATCTTAAAATAGCTCCCCTTTCCCTACACAGTACAAGAATAATATTCTACATAAAGTACCTTTTTGCTGGCTGAGGAAATGACCATAATATCACAAAGTAATAATTATGAAAAATGTCAAAGCAATATAAAACCTTTTGACAAAAATAGTATTTTCAAGAGCTCGGGAGTACTCTGGACCTTTTGTGTTTTTATCAGTGCTTTTTTTGTAAAAGAAAAAGGTGGCGGAACTCACACATGTCATACAACCCGCCTTGCCTACCCTACAAGGTTCCATCCAAAAAAGGTGCCGGAACTCCGTTCTGAGCGTTCTATGAGAAAAAAAGCCCTGGTTTTTATAAACATATTACATAATAGTTCGTGCCAACTTTTGCCTCTAAATAGTTGCAAAAAGAGCTTTGGGCTAACAGGTAAGCCACCTTTGTGTTACTTCTTAAATAATGGTGAATTGCTTGAAATGGGTATATCTGCTTTCTAACAGAAACAGCAAAATTTCTAGCATAATAATTAAAATCCTGGGAACACAGTTCATGCTTAATTTCTAGCAAATCCAGTGAAGTTATGGAGATGGCTAGCAAGTCACTTCCCCAACCAAGCATGTGATAGGGGAAAATATAAGGGAAAATGAATGGGTTCACACATTATAATAAACCATAGTTTCCTGAATCAAAATCAATTAAAGAATCCAGAACTAGCTAGATTCAGAGAATTGACTTAGCATTAAGTAAGGTTTTCAATGGATTTAGATGAGATGGTAAACCAAGAAGGAAATCAAGATACGGCTTAATATAGTATGTGAACTCAGATGATAAATGAAGAGCATTTATTTTGGGAAGAAGCACCTTTCTTCCAAAGTTCACATCATAGCCTTTGATACATACTTGTGAGGGGGAATCTGAGAAACTCTCAGGTGAAAGCTGTCCAATATTCAAGTAATTAAGAACTCATTGTATTTACTATTGAATAGGCTATGTGGTAATTATTTCTAACCAAGTGTAGATATTTGTTCTTTTGAAAAATATTCTGACATGTAATTCCAAGCCAACGAACGATCAAGGCAAATAGACCACACAAGTTGACTATTTTGTAATATCTGGGTGAGATTTTGTAATTCTGCATACCCTTTTCAAAGAAGATTGAAGCAAAAGTATCCATGTCGTCCTTACAAAATCCCTTTGTCTAACTTTCCACTGGACATAAATGCAGAACTTTGATCTCTCTCTCTCTCTCTCTCTCTTTTTAATCTATTGTACCTGATGACATTTATTTCAGCGTGTCTTTCTCCCAATCGCTGATTTAGGATCTGAACTTTACCATTTCAATTTAAGGATATCCACCAGGTGAGAGTATCTGGGAGAGAGAAGAAAATGTTATCATAATAAGTATGATCTCTCTGTGTCCCTCTCCCCACCACGTGCCCCCACCCCTTCCCCAGTCTCTTATTCCTGACAATCTCAGGCTTCTTCAAGGCAGGTTAGCAGCTAGATTGGAGAATGGGGGAGGAGGGGGGGGAGTTGTTAAAAATTAACGTGCACTTTTCTTGGGGCCGCGTTAGGCTAACCTGGCTCTTGGCCTTCTATCAGAATTTATCCAAGCGTCTCCTTGCTCCGAGGCCATGAATCTCTCCCTTCCCCCCCCCCCCGCCTTTCGCCGACTTCACAGACTTGCAGGGTAGCCTGATCACGTGCTTGAGTTCTGTTTGTCTGGCCTTGGAGACTCTCGTCTACGCGTGGAGCCGGAGCTCGTTTTCCTATTTACATTCTGCCTGCCCTGGGCCTAAGCGGGAGGCCAAGCCGAGCTCACTTTGCTTCTGTAGCATTTGCTTGTAGTTCCCCCCCCACGCCGGCTTCCCTCCCCCACCCCCCCCAACCCTCGCCGCCTTTCGAGCCGTGGGAAGAAGGAGCGAGCGAAGGAAGATAAAAGGGAGCTGCGTGCGGAACAAATGTGCTCGAGGGTGGCTTTCGGTGACGGAGCAGAACCTTGTAAATGAGAGATTTCCGTTCACAAGACTCCGCTTGCACGGTTCCTGTCCTGCCCTTGAACTGCCAAGCGAAAGCGTTGCGTCCTAACAAGAATGTAAATCAAATCGAGCCTGCCTGCCTGGCTCCGGGAGAAAGCGCGGCGGCGAGCAACGCTTGGCTCGGTTGCTAAGTGCTGAGAAGTGGAAGGTTTCTTGCTCGCAGCCACAGCCAAGCCGGTGGTCTGTTTGCCAGGCACTGTTTACTCGGCGCGCCTGCACAAATGCGCTCCCTGTTTACCAGGCAGGGCTGGCCGGAGGCTCTCGTCTTCACCAGAAGAAGTTGGGGAGGACTCCGCAAGAGACTGGCAGCGGTCCATGCTCAGCCACGATCTTTTAGATTAAGCCATTGTTCCCTCAAATTGCTCGGACCGTTTGGAATTGCTTGCCATACGTGTCGGCCAAAAAAAAAAAAAAAGGGCATAACCGCCCTGGGTCCTACGGGAGAAGGGCGATATATAAGTTTAATAAATATAAATATAAATAAATAAAGGTAAAGGTTCCCCCGCACATGCGTGCTAGTCGTTTCCAACTCTAGGGGCCGGTGCTCATCTCCGTTTCAAAGCCGAAGAGCCAGCACTTGTCCGAGGAAATATATAAATATAAATTTTTATATATAAATATATAAAAATTCAAAACCGGTCACGATTCTATTCACTAGTACCACGGAGGGAAGGGACAAAGTGGGGCGTGCTCCTAACACGCAGCTGCTTGAGGGCTCTTAAGAATCAAACCCTCTGACCCCCGAAGCGTTGCTGCATAATTCCAGCCAAGTTTGGACAGGTAGGTAGATTTGAGTCAAAGAAAAAAAGCACTCCGTGGCAATTGAAAAAGACTTTCCTATAAAAGACTGAGGAGAGGTGGTTGTTTTATTTAAGGGCTCACCCCACCTTCATTTGTTCTGTCCTTTTATGACCTCCGGTCAATCAGGTTTGCAGGACTATAACAGTAAAACCTGAAAACCTTGTTAAGCTGATGCAAGGCTGTGGCATGGAGGAGGGGAAGCCGCGAGTGAAGCTTTATCACACTATTTCCAGCTCTCAGAAGGAGAAGAAAAACATCTGTCTCTAGCTCACACACACCAGATCTCGGCCCTGATATTGAAAACACGTGCTGGCATTTTTCAGTACCGCCTCAAATTCAGCCCTAAAGGGATCTCGACTCTATGAAATATCCCCCTACTTTATGAAATTAATTGGCTAAGAAAGGTGTTTTCAGACACCCATTTTACAGGTCCGCTTGACATTTATTTGATAGTACTCATTTCTGTACAGTCCGGGTAAACCTAAAGTACTGTGACAGATCATTGTTGATGAATAGGCAGGGGGAAAAAAGGTTTATTCTATTTCTTCTTGTTGTTTAGAAGATCCATTAGAGATTTCTCCAAATATGTGTTTGCCACCCAGTGTTTCTATCCTGCTGAATGTCAGTCATTATGCGCAACTAATAAACCAGAGGATCAAGCCAATTCATAATCTTGCTTGGCTGGCAATTCCACTTAGTCCTGCTTACCTGTCAAGGTGTTTTAAGCTGCAAGAGTGTCAGCAAGCAGGCTCAATTAGGACATGGCACACATCCTTTCTGAGGAGGAAGCCAAAGCAAATTAGCACCATCAGGCAAACCACTGGCCTATGTAGGTCATCCTTTAGGTGCTGCGGCCTCAGGACCCCTGCACCCATTTTTTTAAAGAATCAAAAGGGGTTAGCCTGCCACTCTGTCAGCCCCTAAAGTAATCCGATTAACCCCATTGCCTTTAAAGAGGAAAGTGCCTGGTGCCCGATGGCCGCCTGGAAAGCAGACAAAAGGCAAAACCTCCTGGGCAGACAATGGGAGGTGGAGGTTTGTTAATATTCAATCCGGAGCTAGATAACAGGTACTGGAAGGTGCTTCCCATTGTGGAAAATCACCCTGCACAGTGAAATTTGCCACTCAGAGTCCATTTGAAAAGCAAAACCAAGGAAGGATACAAAGCTTCCCAAATGGTGCCCTGGAGGGAAAGAGACAGGTTGGATTGTCCCTGGCTTGGCTTTTGAGAATCTTCCATATGCTGACTGTGGATGATGGAAACTGTAAACTAGCCCTTCTTAAGAGAATGGGGTTGAAAAAAGAATGTAAAATGGCAGAAATGATCTATTCTCTGATTCCTACCCTTGGCTTTTTCTCTGTTCCAATATTACATTACCGCCGCCTTTTAGACTTCAAGTGTTTCAAAACCAGCACAATGGAGTATCAATGGAGTTCAAGAGGTTTTATGAGATAATTTCTGCCTAGACCACAGTCTTGAGGCTGCCTGGGTGGTGGTTCTTGTTGTGTATCTGGAGATGAAAGAGCAACTCTGTGCACAGAGTTCTTTGGCAGCACAAATCAATGATCTTAAAATGGGCAAGTACAGAGCTTCTGAGTTTCCTCAGCCATTTTCTAAAAACAAATAAAAGGCTAGCGCCATTGCAAAATGTTAACAGGCGAGCCAGCGACATCACTCATGGGCCTCTAGAGTGTAGCAGATCAGAGGTCAGAATTTTCTTGACCTGACCAGTCACAAACAAACTGGTGGGACACTTCACTTTGATAAGACCACAACGGAGCCTCCACTTAACCAACTATTAGACACAGCAGCAACAATAAGGAAATGGACAACAAACAAGAACACGGATCATTACTTGGTGGGGATGGAGGAAGAAGCCGCATTGTAATGCAAGTACCTTTCTTAGCAAATATATATATATATATATATGTGGAAATCTATACTTGAAAATTGGTTGCCTTCGCTCACATCAGTGTGTGAAAATCCTGAAATTTGCTGCCATTTCTAATTATGATCTGATTCTAGAGAAAGTCACTCGTTTCCCCGTCCCTAAAGGGAAATACCCCGTCTAGTTTACAGCAGATTGCAACAAAGACCTTGCAGGCGAGGCTGAGCCATGCCATGACATTCGTAGGAACACGCGCGCGCACACACACACACGCAAATAGGCCGACAGCTCCGTAGTTCAACGTTATGAACAATCTCCGGTGTTTTGTTTGTGCTTTCACTACGGGACGTGTAGGAAGAAGGCGGGAAAGAATCGTCGAACCGCACACTGAAGGGCCAGTAAAAGAACCACAGAGGCCTCCTCGCTTCTCCGCCCTAGCAGCATCCCCGCGTCACGGCGTTCAATTAACAGCCTTTAAAATAGGCAACCGCCGCGCTGAAAGTCATTTGCGGACTTTCCCCCCCCCCAAAAAGCAAACCCTTCCAAATCCTTAGCACAACTCTCTGCGCTGTGTAGACCGGGGCGGGGGGATTTCTAGCGCCGCACGGGAGGGGGTAGGTAATTTGGAAGTGACTCAAAGAGTTGCTGGCTCTCTTTTTGTGGCCGAATTTCCAGGCAGTTCAACTTCTCCGACCAGTGTGGCATCTGTAGCGTTGCCAGTCGCATAGAAACTCGTTCCCTTCCTTCCAGCCCAGCCCCCTCCATCCATCAGTAAAGGTGCTGGGCGGGGAGGAAGCAAACACACACAAACACACACACACACACACACACACACACACAACATCAAAGAACCGGAATGTGAGGGAGGGAAAGGAGAGGAGCAGAGTGGCGAGAAAGAAGGGAAAGACCCAAATCTACAGACGGGCAACCCGATCGGGCTGGGAGTCCTCGCTTTTTCTTATAAAGCGCCTCGCCTTTTCGGGAAGATCTGGGTTCAGGTCGGCCTTGACCGAAAGGGGGGGGGACAAAAAAGGTCGCAGTCCGAAGTGTAAATGGGACTGAAGGGAAAGAGGCGTGTGGGTCTGCCGATCCTCAAGCGGAGACTTGGGGAGGAGGGTCGATAACTAAATTAAAGAGGGACACTGGATCGTAGGTCTGGTTTTTTGCTTTTATTTCTCCCCCCCCCCCTCGTTTGCACCGGCAAACTGGAAGCCCAAACAGATCATCGGGCCGATTGCTTCGTCTGTGCCAGAAACTCGGTCAAACTCTTCTGGCGCGGCTTCCTTCCTCCTCCCCGGGAGTCGGTGCAGCTCCTCCGCCCCTCCAAGCTCCTTGGCCTTCCCGCCCTGGTGGCTCCGGGGGCGGAGGGAGGAAATTGAGGGTGGGGAGCGGAGAGGACAGCCGCGAGGGAACTTTTCATTCCGCCCTTCTGGTTCGTTCACCCGTTCCCCTCCCCCACCGCAAGCTGTCTGACAGGAAAATAAAAGGCAAGAAAAAAAGAAAACAGGAAAGTTAACCAGCCAACGGAGGTGGGGGGGGGGCGGGGAGGAGTGACAGGCGGAGCGGGGTGAAGGGAGAAAAGGCAGAGACCCACCGAGCTAATATATAATGGTGTCCGGCTGCGTAAGGGGGGAGCCTTGAAGCGGGCCCGGCGGAGCTGCTGGGGAGGAAGTGGAAGCCGTGAGCGAAGGAGGCTGCTGGAGGGGAAGGGGGAGGGGAAGTGAGGCAGCGCCATCTTTTCGTGTCACACAGTCCCAGAGACTGACTGCCTCGTAGTCCAGGCGCCGCTGCTGCTGCCGCCGCCGCGCTCCGGCTTATCGCTCGTTCGTTGTTTGGCTTCTGGCCACTGGAAAGAGTGCCTTTTGAGTAGCCTCACAGAGGGAGGCTCGCAGCCCTGCAGTGTGCAGAGCAGGGCAAGACAAACGCTCCCCGCCACAACCTCCCGCACCAGTTCCACCCACCCCCCACACACCCTTTCGCTCCGAGCTTGAGTCGCTGGCCTGGGGCAGCAACCAAGCCGACTCCGGGGCTTCCCTTCTCGTTGCGCTGGCCCCTTGGCTTGGTGAGTCAGCGCTGTTGCAAAGAAGGAAGGCCGCGTCAGGCCTAGGGCTACGTACGGTAGCTTTGCCTCCGTGCGCAACAACAGACGGTCCATGTGGGCACACTGGTTTTCCTTCTCTCTCTCTTTCTCTCTCTCCCCCCACCCCGTCCATAGCGCCCGCTTCCTCGCCAAGGCCCCCATTTGGCTCCTTTGGGCCTTCTCATCCTCTGGCGCGAGAAACCTGGGGCTTGAGGCCCGGAGTTACCAAGTGGCAACTTCCCACCCGAGAGAGAGAGGTCTCTCTTCGCGCCCTTTTTTTGCCTGACCTCTTTCCACGCCTGCGAAGAGAACCCAGCTGCCCGCGGTGCACCGCTAAAGCCTGGCTGAGTTGGCTTTGGCCACCGGGTGTTTGTTTCATTATTCTTATTCTTGTGGCTTTTCACTTTCTGCCCATCCCCCATCTTGGGTTGGCAGAGGTTGCCGGCTCGCGGCCCTCTTTCCACCCTCCGGGCAGGGTTCGCTGCACCTCTTGGCTCTGGGGCCTGTGCCAAGGAAGACTCGGCAGCGCCGGTTTGGCTCTGCAAAGAGAGCTGCTCGCTTTCCTCGCCACACAGGTCGTAGCTAAGTCATGGGCCGTATCGCAGCTTGCCTCGGAAGATTGCATCTGATTTTGATTTCTTTTTTTTTTTTTGGTCTCTTTCCCCACCCCCGCCATTCCCGGTAGCTTTATCTCAGCTCCGGTTTGAAGGAGGGAAGACGCTTTTCACTGTGCTCGGCAGGGTCACCTGCCTGCCGGTTCTGAGCTGTTGGTTGAATGGCGCTTCGCGCTGCAAAGATCGGCGTGCTCCAGCTCTGCCCTTCCTTGGCACCGGGAAGCTCCTTTTCGGGCCTGGCGTGCTGGAGAGCGCGAAGCACAGGCAGGGAGCCCGCTGGCATCCAAAGCGGGGCTTCTCTCGGCAGCGACGCCCCGGGGAAGCCTGCCCTAGGCTGCTGCGCTCGCTCAGTCTGGTAGCTCCGGCTACCACGCAGGGAGCAACCGCGCACTGCCGTCTCTCGGACCTGCCGAGGCGAGAGCGAGGAGGGAAAGAGAGCGGGAGCGGTGCTTGGCGAAGGGGGATTTGATGGGTGGTTGGCTCGGGGAAGGGGGGGGGCTGGCTGGCTGCGCCTGGTAATGAGGGATATGAGGGAGAGGGAAGGGTGGGCTGTTTGCGCCTGAGAAGGGGAGGGCCGCCTGCCATTAGGGATGGGAAGTCTGAAGCGGGGGGGGGGGATGGGGGGGATGAGCCTGAGGGGTGGTTTTTTTTTGTTTTGTTTTTAATCCAAGCGTCTTTGCGGGAGGGGAGGGGAGGGTGTTTCATCCCGGAGAGGCGGGAGGCGTGCCTTCTGTTTCTAATAAAGGAAGCGACTTTTCTCGAAGGAAAAAAGGGGAAGGTGCTGCTTGGTGGGGGGGGGGAACCGCTTGAGAGGATGGAGGTGTTAGTTGCCTTCTGGGGAGGTGTGCGCGTGTGTGCACCGGCAGTCTTAGAAATGCAAAGAACGGCAACACCTAGGCAAAAAAAAAAAGGGATGGGGGGGGGAAGGGAAGAGCCTTCCGGTGCTTTGGGTGGG
>NC_139514.1:58829763-58867263 GCF_947247035.1 Vipera ursinii
CGGTGCTTTGGGTGGGGGAGGGCACGTTAAAAGCAGTGGCCCCAGGGGAAGGTTGGGTTTCCTGCTGATTGTCGGCTGCCCCTGTGGGAAAAGGATTAATAGTTTGCAGATTGATGCTTGCTGCTCCTCCTCAGGAGGAGGAGGGAAAAAAAAAAGGGTTTCTGGAGAGAGAGAGAGAGAGAGAGAGAGAGAGAGAGAGAGAGAGAGAGAGAGAGAGAGAGAGAGAGAGAGAGAGAGAGAGAGAGAGAGAGAGAGAGAGACATTGGCTGCCCTCGTAATAAAAGGGTGTGTGTGCGCGCGCGTTTTAGCTACCTGCCCTAGGGAAGCGAGGTTGGCGAAGGCTCTTTGTGTGCTGCCTGCGCTGCTGAATGGCCCCGTTGGAAGAGAGGCAGCCACCGGCGACGGGAATGTTTGGGAGAGACTTGTCAGAGGGGATTTGATCTGCCTTGTGCTGGGGGAGGTGTCGGGCTGCGCTTCGCCTGTTGGGATTTCAGAGGGTGTGGGGGGGGGGGAGGTAGGAGAGTCATCTCCTGTTTCTAATAAAGGAATCGGCTTTTATGGAAGGATGAACGCAGGCAACCGAAAACGTGTGGGCTGCAGCCGCCGAACTTCGTTAGCTGCAAATCTCGCTGCCAAGACGAAAACCTTTCCCCATCCTCTTTGAAAGAGGATCGAAGCCTGACGTAGCCGGGGGCGGCAGCCTCAGAAACGCCACACGCTCTCGTGTCCCGGACCTACAACCTCTCTCGTGCCTTTCCGACTTCTGAGGGGGGGGGGGGTTTCAAATAAGCAAAGGGAAACAACGAGGCGCAACCCCGCCTCACAGTTCCGGCTTTTGGGGGATTGCCAGGTTTTCTTTGACTTAAGGGGGAGCTCTGGGGATGACTCATCACGGGCCCGTGGTGAGGTTTGTAAGGGTTTTTCTTTTCTTGTCACCCGCAGTTGCTGACCCGCTTGGCTCCTAGGAAAGAGCTGCGACAGGCGGCTTCTGAGAAGGCCTAGCTAGATTCTCGGTCTGGTGGGAAATTCCCCAAGAGACAGCCTCCCAGGGCCAAGAAAGCTGAGGAGGGGGGGGGGGGGGGTGCGGGGAGAGATTATCTTCCAGCCTGTGGCCTTGAAATCCAGATATTTGCAGTCCCTTTTGGGGACGAATGCCAGTGTGCCTGAAGTCTTTTCCTGTGAGTCTTTTTTAAAAAAACTTCAGGCAGAACTGTTTGCTTCTCTGCTGCTGTAAACTGCTGCGTCAGCAGCTCCAACGTGGATTAAAAAAAATAACTTTCGTGCTGCTAAAGGCTTTTAAGATGTATCTCTAGGCAAGCTACAGTCTGGCCAATAGATCCATGTAGTACATGCCGTGGACTTGCCAGTGGAATACCCACCAGTGGAATACTGCAATGATACCAGTGTCATTGTGGCTCTGTCTAATGCTTTGGTGGCCAGCCTAGGCAAGTTTGCCGAAACTATTATTTCCAGATGCTTAAGTATGAATTTAAGATACATTTGCTTGGACATAGGTCATGTTTAATAGATCAACATTTTCTTTAATGTCAACGTGTCTCTGGCTGAGAAAGGTGTTCCATTTCTGATATCTCTTTGTTATTTGGTTTTCTATACATTATGAATCTAGTTTCATCTAAAGGTTTTTGGCAGGGTGCATCTCTCAGTTGTCTTACTTGCAAATGTGCTGAGTTCAGAATTTCAGTTATTGTGCAGCTTGCAAGACTGAAGTGTCTGACTCCATTTCATGGAGGAGGGGTGGTTCCCAGTAAGGGCATTGTTGCAGTGGGCTGTAATGCACAAATGCTTCTACTGCTATATACATTTGCCTGGAAGTGCTCTGTTTTTACTTGCCTCTCATACTGTTCCTTTGAAATAGAGGCGATTATATAAAATTTAGAAACTCTGGAACATTTTGAAGTAAGGAATGCCATATCTGACACAATCTTTGGTGTCCATGCTTACATGACACACCGAACCACAAAATAGTCAAACACATTTAGCTAGCCTACACTTCATTTGATGTTTAAGAGCATTCTGCAAACCCAGAAAGTTGAACTAACTGTATTTAACAATATAGATCAGGGGTGTCAAACTCAATTTCATTGAGGGCCGCATCAGCATTGCGGTTGCCCTCAGGGGGCCGGGTGGGTATGGCCAGGGTGGGTGTGGCCTACTGGGTGGGCGTGGCTAGAGTGCGTATGGCCTACTGGGTGGGTGTGGCCAGCTCTACATCGTTCGCATCAAGGGTGCCTATGGGGGCCTGAGCAGGAGTGGGACAGACTTGAGGGTCTCTGACAGAAGGAGGGTCTCTGGGCCAGGGCCAAGGCAGTGGGGGCTGTTCCCTCACTGTTTTCAGGATGGCTTCGTGGGCCACATAAACCACTTTGCGGGCCGGATCCGGCCCCCGGGCCTTGTGTTTGACATGTCTGATATAGATTGTGAGCTGATTTTTCCCGCATAGGGTGGTGGGGTATAGTTCTCAGTAGCCTTATAAATTTGCCTGGGAGAGTTGCAGTCTATCTGGAACCATTGTGTCAGCTCTGAAAACTGATGAATTGAAGTGATATCATTGGCTCCATTGAGAAGCATTTTCTCCAATAGGTGATCAAGCAACAGGAAAACATCTGTTTAATCCATGATGATTACACGTAGACCATTTATCTGTATTGCAATTTTGCAGTTATAAAATAAATAATAAATCTGCATGAAATCAACCAGCCTGGTAGTGCCTGTCATTCACAGCCAGTAGAGCACTGGTTTTGGAAGTTACGAATAATGGGAGTGCTATTTACAGGGCACTAGGTTGGGAAAACCTACTCTATAATTACTATCTTTTGAAGCAAGGAAGGATTATATACATTTATGTGTATGTCTTGGTCCCTGCTCGTAGTTGCAACCACAGGAGTGTAGAATTAGAACCCAAGGGGGCTTTTCTTCAAAAATAATTTAGTTTCATCTAGCAAGTTAGTCAAGTTGAAAAGAGCCTCAGGGTGGACCTCTGAGCTTTGCTGCAGTTATTCCTCTCGCTTTGTGGCAAGCTTAGATTTTCTCCTCTCTCCTCTGCTTAAAATTTAAGCAAGTATAAGTGAGTAGTTGCTGTTTTTCCATGAGTGGCCTATCAAACCACAGCTACCCCAATGAAGATGAAGGAAAATAAAGAGGACTCCTTGGTTTGTGCTTCCATCTTTCCTCTGCAAGTGGTCCTGACAACAAAATTAGCTGCCTCGTTCCAGTGAAGCCATCATATATGTGAGATGGGCAGCTGTATAAATTGAACAAAGGTATAAATAAGCCAGTAAGACAGCTACCCTTCCCCACTTTTTTTTTGAAGCTGCTGCACTAGGAGAGAGGCTAATATGACTCTCTGTATTGCAGAGATCCAGAGCCTGGATTAACAAATCCTTGTAATTTCATTACCATCTAACATGAGCAATTGGAGCTTGTAACAGACTGGGCATTTGGCTTGGGTGGCATAAGCCCAGGCAAAAAGAAGTTAGCAGATTTAAAGGGCCTCCCCCACATTTTTGAGACCAATGCCTTCCTGAAAAATGAGAACATTTGCAAACTGATCTGTTAAATTTATAGTTCTAGTTAAATCAGATAAAAACTGAGCTTAGCTGTGTACGCACCTAGATGTACACCCATTGGAGTTCAATGAAATTTCCAGTTTGGCTATTTGCATATTGAGGCAGCCTGTTTCCAGACTGATAGAGAATTAAAATCTCAGAACCAAACCCTCTTTGGTTTTACTTACAAAAACATGCAAGCAGGCAGCCCTCTGGACAATTTCATTTTTCAGGCCTGTAAACAAGGTTTTCCGCTTAAATGCTGAACCCGCTTTAAGTCTTTTTCCCTATTTTGCCTCTTGAAGTATTGGCATTACAGGAGAGGCATTCCTGGTGCTGGAAAGTTTTCACTGATGGGTTCTGTGCTTCTCCAGAAGCACTTGCTGTAATCTATATAACTTCAAGAAACCAGGGGAATGCCTTGCTGGATGCCTCTCAGCCATCAAAGGGATTTTGTCTTTCCCCCTTTTCTGTGAAACACACATGCTTTAAAACTCAAAGTCTTTGCCCAATTCATGCCGTTTCTCCAGCCGAGCTCTAAAAATTCACATTGTCATTTCCTCTGCTCTGCTGAGAATGCTCTTCAGCCTGAATGGAAAAGCAGCTGCCTGGCACTATCTCCTGGGCCACGAGAGTTTTCCAGCATTCTGTGCTCTACCTCAAAGTGGGGTTCTGGCCTGGCCCTTGTGTGGTTCTGGTTTTCAACAGGGAGGAACCCACGGTGGCTCCGAGAAGGCCACTACAATGCCTCCAAAGCCCTAACCCCAGGGAAGAGAGGATTCCCTGCTGGAGTAGAAAGAGGTGGAAAATGACTCACCACTTGTATCCAATCCCTAAGGCCAAAGCTGTGTTGACTGGAAGATTATGGCTTTTTCCTCCTTTCCCATCATCAGGGCTTTTTTTGTCATAGAACGCTCAGAACGGAGTTCCGGCACCTTTTTTTTGGATGGAACCTTGTAGGGTAGGCAAGGCGGGTTGTATGACATGTGTGAGTTCCGGCACCTTTTTCTTTTACAAAAAAAAAGCACTGCCCATCATTATAGTGAAGTTCAGCAGAGAAAGGGCCCAATGGCTGATAACCAGGGCTGTGTTCAAAATTCAGTGGCCAGCTTGTACTTTGTATCATCTTGGATGCTGAATAGGAGCGCACGCGCGGGGGGGGCACTTTTTCGGATGACCAAAAGAGAATCTTACTTGTGTCCCTTACTTGCAATCTGAAGTCTAGTGACACCATTATCCTCAGGGTGCAAGAAGGGAAAACTATTACTTCTGCCCCTCCTCAGGTTATCTGCATTTTTGCAAGCTTGTATGTGATTGTCTGAATTGGTTTGCTTTTTTCAGGGGATTTATAGCTAAAAGGCACTCAAGCTTGCTTGGATTGAAATGCCTTGATGAGAAGGCCTGAGCCTTAACCAGGTTACTACTCTCCTTTTCCCAATCAAGGGCCATTTGAATGTCTTTGGGCTATAGTGTTCCAACAGTTTCAATATATGGGGAAGGAACTAGATAAATGAATGATAATTTTAGTTTAGCCAGTTATCCATAATAAGGGAGACACAAGGTAGGTATGTGATAAAGTGAAATGATATCAAGTCTGTCCATGTGACTGTAGAAATGATATTGTTATTTTGGCCCAAAAATGGTTGCATGACTAGATGCTATAAATCAGACATGTCAAACACAAGGCCCGGGGGCCAGATCCGGCCCGCGAAGCGGTTTCATGCGGCCCGCGAAGCCATCCTGGAAACAGTGAGGGAACGGCCCCCACTGCCTTGGCCCTGGCCTAGAGACCCTCCTTCTGCCAGAGACCCTCAAATCTGTCCCACTCCTGCCCAGGCCCCCATAGGCACCCTTGATGCGAACGATGTAGAGCTGGCCATGCCCACCCAGTAGGCCATACGCACTCTAGCCGCGCCCACCCAGTAGGCCACACCCACCCTGGTCATAACCACCCGGCCCCGAGGGTAACCACAATGCTGATGCGGCCCTCAATGAAATTGAGTTTGACACCCCTGCTATAAATCACTAATGCAAAAAATAATGGAATTCCCATCCAAAATTTCAAGTCAGAATGAGCCCAACTTACTCCTCTGTAGGCCATTCCTGTCTCTATTCAGACCTGTAGCTTTTACATAAAGAATACAGAAAATGTTTGGATCCTGACTCTAGCTTTGCTAAATTGGATGAACTGGATGGGAGAAGGCACTGAAAGAGAAAATGACGAAAATTGCTGGACATATTTATTCAGAAAGACCATTGCAATGTCATGTAGTCATTGAAACACAGTCTCAAATAATTGGGAAAGTATTCTTTCCTAGCTGACTATTGGGATAAACATTGGAGTTACACTAGATACACATTTGTATAAAGAATGGTTAGGAATTGCCCTGAGGTCAGATGCTTTTCTAAGAGATTCTGTTTCACCAGCTTGTTCCTAGTAGAGGTGGGACATCTATTATTTGGGTTGGTCAGTGGAAACTAAGCCTGTCCTCTCTTGCTGGCTTGCCTCAACAGTTCTCCCTTACAAACAGCCATCTCTTCTGAGAGCTGAGAGAACTGAACAAGGTTGCAGAGTGTAGCCCATTCAGAGCTTGTCACGGATGCTCGGTGACTGGTTGTCAGAGCAGCAAGAGGCTAGACTCCCCTTTCACACCATCAAGCATGTCACTGGCTTCCCTTTTTTCTGTTTTACCCCAGGAATGACAGGCAGCTCAACCTCCTGCTCTGTTGCAAAGGGCAGCTCTTAGTAAGTCCCTTGGAAACTCTCCCAAGATTTCCTGGCCTAACATGCCAACAGTCAAAATGGCTGGGCTATAAACAGCCATTAGTGGCCAGGGTTCAATTGCAACAGTTCTGGCAGGGTTTGATGTAGGTGCTTAACATAATAAACAAATATTTTCTTCTGAATGATGGTCTTTTCAGCTAACCAAAGTAATTTCATTATTGGTTCTCAAGCTGGCACTCTGAAAACATTTGTATGCCACATATAGTTTAGGCAGATAATTTTAAATGGTCCAAAATAGTAGTAAACACTTTTCTTTACGTTAGGATGCATTACACTTGGATCATTTCCTTAATTTCACCTCCTGTTCAGTCACTGGGTAAATTCCTGACTTCTGCCCCAAACCTTGTCTTGAATATGCAACCAGATTCCCATTCAAAGTATATTTTCTCTGAAGGAGAAATAAGGAGCCTGGGCCTTTCCCACCATTACAGATGTAACTGATTATATCTCCCAGCCATATATATCGAGAACTTGGTGGCTTAAAGTTTCCTTACCTGTGCTTTAAAATAGGTAGTATTGATTTTTCAAGTATACACATATCTTCCTCAAAAAAATTTAGATTTCCAGTTATTCATCTATTATGTATTATGTATAATTGTATTGATAGAATTTGTTAAATTAACTTAAAAACAACATAATACATCACCCAGTGGCAGAGGATCTTCCTTCTATTTTATTTAATAGATTTACAATTAATATACCTATGTCAGAATAATATCACTTAATACTACATATATCCCAACATTAACTCTATGCAGTGAGTTAATCTTGGGATATATGTTTTTTTGCAATCTCTTCAGCATTTAATTGTTTATTTTGTTTGGGAAGAGGCATATCTGCCAAATATGGCCTGAAGTGGCATTGTCAGGAGAGTGCTATACCCCATATGCTGTTTATTCAAGAGATAGGAAGAATAATGTGAGGGAAGGTATAGTAATCCCACCTAGATGGAGTAGTGTTCACTAACCTCTTTGCCACTGATCTAAAATGTTGTTTCTTTCTGGGATGGAGATAATTACTACTTTCCAAATAGTAAACCATGGAGGAGAAGAATGGGAGGCACCTTTATGCGGCGTAAATAAGTAACATATTCCCACAGTTTTCTTGGAAAGATTTTGGAAGTGATTTGCCATTGTCTTCTTCCTAGGGTTGAGAGAGTGACTGGCCCAAGGTCACTTAGCTGACTTTGTCTCTAAGATGGGACTAGAATTCAGTCTCTCAAGTTTCTAGTCCTGTGCCTTAGTCACTACACACATTGGTTCTTTTACACACATAATACTCGGTGATTTCCACGTCCTTCACTGGAAGGAAAGAAGGAGGGAAAAAAAAGTGCTTTCTCTAAGCCTATTCCCCTCCCCCCCATTGTAAAAATAAAATAAAATAGAGGGTTGAGCAGAATTGCACTGGTACATTCTATAAATGATATAGATATGATCACATATTCATCAAACCAGAACTTTTGTTTTTGACAGGCTAGCTCAGTTATTTTTGTTTTCCCAGTGTTAAAGGTTTCAGAAATAAAAAGGCCTTGTGAATTCTCACTCACTTGTTGGCAGAGTCTGTGTGTGTGTGTGTGTGTGTGTGTGTGTTACATGCCTGAAACATGTTTTTTCCTGTCTAGTGACTATCAGTGCTTTGCGTATATACCAGTGTAGGTGCCAATTGATGTATCCAGTAGAATTGCAACCAGTGTGCGTTTTTAATCCCTTCTGCAGTATTCTTAATTGGGTCTACTCAGAAGTAACATTCATTTATTACCCAGGAAGCTGCTTCCAAGTCAGTTTATTTGGGATTACAGTCCAAGCATTTGACTTTGTAAAATAAAACACAGTATATGTTAAAAACATGGCTCTGCATTGGGTAGATGTCCCTGTGTGATAGTTGTGATACAAAATGTGGCTACACAAAATTTGGCTACTTTTGTGCAGCAAAGGCCTATCATAAGAAATCAGGAGACAGTGGTTGGGAAAATAAATGGAATTCTACATTGCTACATAAGAAATTCTATCTACTGCAGCCAGGGGTTTTTTGTGTGTGTGTGTGTCTGTGTTAAATAAACAGCAATTTCAACGTCCTTTATTTTGCTGATGGTGAAATCAGGCGTGCAAGACTGATCCTATCTGCTGTATAAGGCCGAGCCAAGGTGGCCTTGTTTTGCTATTCAGATTTCTACATTCGCATTAAACCAGGCTCCCAGGAAGAGATAGCAGCAGCATGATTTAAGGCGCACTCAAGGAGGGCCATTCAGAGCTCAGAATCGCCTTGAGTTGTTTGTAGTCCCCCCCTCCCTGCCACCCTTATGCCTTCCTAGCTGAGCAAAGCGCTAATGAATTTAATCCAAGCGACACCCTTAGGAAGGAGAAAAGGACTGAATGACCTGGCGGAGGTTGATCAGGCCCGGGGCCTCCTCCATCATGGCAAGGCCTTCTTGATTGATAATGTGCCTTGGTAAAGACCAGCCTCCTGCTCTCCTAGGCATTGTTGCCTGGAAAAAAATAAAAGGGGGAGCCAACAACCAGGCGGAGTTGAGAAACAGGAGCGCAGTGAATCCGTTGCCTGGGCCCAGAGCAGCTAGCAGGGGAAGCCAGGCGGAAGCAAGCCGGCAGCACAGAGATCCCATTCCCCTTTTGGCCAGCCATTAACAGCAGCAGCAGCGTCTCCGGGAGTAATTCACAAGTCGGGCAGGGCACCTACCCACCCGGGATTGGGAGTGAAGTTCTCGTTCGCTTTCGAGAAAGGCCATCTGGAGCGCTGCCGTCTCCGGCTTTTGTCTTTCCCCGGCTGCAGCACAACGGCCTGACCTCTAGGTCAGCGTTTCCCAACCTTAGGAACTTGAAGATGCGTGGACTTCAACTCCCAGAATTCCCCAGCCAGCATAGCTGGCTGGGGAATTCTGGGAGTTGAAGTCCACGCATCTTCAAGTTCCTAAGGTTGGGAAACGCTGCTCTAGGTCAGCTCCCCGAGGAAGAGGCCGGAGGGCGGGGGGGGGGGTGGGTCTGGCCATCGCGACTTCGGTTCCTTCGTCGGCATGTCCCTCCCTCGGCGGGGATTCCGCTCAGCCCAAGGCCGCGGGGAAAGGAGAGAGGCAGAGGCAGCGAAACGCCCACCAAGGCCGCGGCTGGGCCGCTGGGGAGGGAGGCCGAGGAAATTTGCCTTCTCAGGAAATCCTGAAGAAAGGAGGCGGCGGGGAGGTTGGGGGGGGGGGGGGAAACCCAGCGCAGAAAAGGGAGGGGAAGGACAAAAAAAAAAAGCCAGCTAGTCAGTTGTCTCCAGTAGGAACGTGGCTACAGGGGCCTCTGTGCCAGGGGGGAGTGATGGAAGAGTGCAACCTCGATAGGCAGCCCCGCAGGAGAGCCGGCTTAAGCAAGGGCGCGATCGGAGGTTGGACTCGGGCAGTCTGGCTTCAGCCAGGAGCGTGGCGCGTCTGTCTCCCCAGGATTGCCAGGGACTTTATATTTTTAAGATCGTAGTCCTCTTGACAACTCGAGTTCGTTTAAGGCTACCGCCTTAAACCACTAGATAAAGGAGTGATGAAATCGGCTTCAGAAAGTTCGGAAAGAACAGCACTGGAAGGGTTTAAAATCAGGAAATAATTAACTTTGACCAGCTAAGTCTGGGGACTCCGAAAAGGAAGACGAAGGAAAAACATCTTCTTAGCTCTACTTAGTTCAACCCTTAATTTTCAGCTGCCTCTATATCTCTCGTGGGCTCAGCCGATACATTTTAATCTCCACGTTAGTTCTAAAATGTATGTTTTATGAACGGAATTACAGTTTAAAAGGGTGAGTCCTTGTGCTCCTTATTGGACGTGTGGGGGGGGGGGAGGGGGGAAGAGAAATGAGCGCAGAAAACCAAGACTGAATCCTCCCCAAACGGATTTCCTTCACTTCTGAGGAAAATCTTTCCAAAGCATTTCCAGTGCAGGGCAGACATTTCATTTAAAACTTGTTCCCTTCCCCCTTAAGAGCATTTATCCTACTGCTTAGGAAATCGATGTCTTTTTGTTGTTCCTGTCAGCTGTTTAGAAAGCTGAAGAGCTTGTGTGTACACCCAAGGTTTCAGGTTACAAACGTAGGTATTTTTCACTCCTACTTTGAGAGGGGGGGGGAAGAGGTAGGTCCACCCCTTTCTTCTTTTCTACGGTATAAAGGTCCAAGCCAAAATCAGGAACTCCTATAAAATGCTTTCAGACCAGAAAGTTGTTCAAAAGGAGCTCCTATTTTCCTTTAAGCACGAGAAATTTGCATGATTAGAAAAGGGAACTTCAGAAGTGTTCTTGAGTAAAAGCCACATTTTAGACTAGGATTAAATGTAGCTAGGATTCAGGTTTTTAACGTGCTTTCTTTTTCCCCCCCACAGATTCCTGGACGTCTTGATGACAAACAGGCTGGTTACATGGTTTTTCTGGAGTTCTGTATATTGGATCTTCTCTTTCTTCTACTTTTCTTGTCTTGATGTAGACAGTTTATACGCGCTTTTAAAGACTGGGGAGAAAGGGGGTGGGGATATAATTACCACTCGAGTGGGTGATAATAAAATTTCGTTCATTTTCACCGGGCTGGTTTATGGTCCCTTTCCGAACTTGCTACTTTTCATGGTCATTAGCAAGACCTGTCCAGTTAGAAGCAGGTCCCCGCGGAATAGAACAGTGACTTCCTGAAAAGCATGTTTAGATCCTCAGTTCTCTTACACAGTTAGTTGGAAGTTTTTTCGAACAAGGCTCGGAAGTAAGAATCGGAGACGACCGCACAATAACCGCTCAGGTTTCTTACCAAGCCAGAGCCGTAATGCTCAGTGGGGCTTGCTCCAAACCATATGCAGATAGATTGCTGACATACTTAAGCAATCCCTACTGTGCTTTTCCTCACCAGAGATGTATCTCGTCATCCGGCCATAGTTGTCGCGATATAAAAGCCTGTGATGAAACGAAGCCTGGCTTCACTGCTAACGTATCGGCCGAGCACCGGTTGGTTGACACGATAGATAAATCTCTGTAATGAGGAACGGTGCTCCCCTACTCCTGTGATAAATGGTCACGGAATGCGCGCGCACCCCCCCACCCCACTTCTCGAGGTACAGAGTTATTTCCTGTAGATTGCGTCTTGTGAATTCCAGCCACCGCTGAAATGCAGTAAAGAACCACGAGTCGCGAGCGGAAGAGCCGAATAAGCGAGTGATATCAGTCAAGATGGGCGTCACAAACCCGACATTCGCCAGCTGACCTACTAAGTCAAAAATACCACTCTGGCAGCCGGCACGCCAAAGGACCAGCGTCCCAGCGATCCAAATTGTACTGAGGGAAGCCGGCGTGCGAAGCGCTCCCCGCGATTTCCACGTCACAGAGAAAGAAACGTGTTTGGAAATTTCAGAGACAGTAACCCGAGCGTTGCCTTTCAGAAAAATCAAACGGAGGGAAGCCGTTTGTTATTCCGGAAAGTAGCTGCTGGAAAGAAAAAAAAACCAACAAACCCCCGAATGTTTCTCATTACAAGAGAAAAGGCTCGGGGCAACGGGGCGGGGGCGGAAAGACAGAGCATCCCACGACGGGACAAAAATAGCGAATAGGGAAGGCGAGCCAAATGAGGGAGCTGTGGGTGCAGAGCCGATTGACAAAACGCGGGAGGAGGGAGAGACTCGGAAGAGAAACGGCGGTTTGTCTCGCTTCTGGGGAAGCGAGAGGATGGAAAACGGTTCGTTTGGAGGCAAGACTTAAAAGTACAGGTTGGAAGGAAGGCAGAGCACACGCCGTTCCCTGAAGAAAAAAAAAGAAAAAAGAAAAAAGAGGAGGCCTTGAGAGGCATTTCCGTGGGGGGAGGGGAGCGCGCTGGTCAGAAAAGATGGAAAGTGCAACGGGGGGGGGCATGTGGGAAAGGGGTACACTGTGCGTGACAATAGAGCGCGTGGGAGGGGAGGGGGAGACAAAGAAACAGCCCTCCCTGGGCTCTCGGGGATATTGAGAGCAGAGGGGAAAACGTGGCGGCCAGAGAATGGTCTCACCTGGAGAGGTGGCGGGGGGTGGGTGGGGAGGAGGTAAGAAACGGCGGGAGGCTAGGAGGCATCTGCTCCCTTAGCACGGAGAACGACTTCTGCGGCAGGGCTACTTTTCCCTCGCCCTCGTGAAAGCCGAGGGGCGGCTGCGAGAGGCCCAGAAAGGTGCCGCGAGAAGGCTGGGGTGGGTGGGGGAGGGACGGCACCCTGAGGCAAGAACCGAGGGGACAGAGGCGTCGCGCCGGGGCGAAAAAGGCGAGGCAACCCGGGCGGCGAGCGCGGCGGTCTGGCGCTGGTGTCTGGCTGCGCCTGCCGCTGGGGCTTTTGACAGCTTGGCTAAGCGGAGGGAGAGGAGCTTTATGGTAATTGCGGCTCTCCACTGGCCTTCTGGGTAGCGAGCCGAGCCGAGAGTCTCTGGAAGGGGGCGGGAGACTTTCCTTTTTCAACCTCTCTTGGTCAAAAGGAGAGCGGAGTCTCCTCAGGACGCCCTCAGGCGAAGAAGCAGGCAGGGCGTGTGGAAAGGGCGGGGAGGGGGGGGGGCTTGCTGAGACCAGCTCAGTCAGCCAAGAGAGAAAGAACGAAAAGCCAGGAAACGGAGCGAGAGGTGGAGGGGGGCGCAGAGAAGTGGAGGAGGAATCAATTAAGAAGAGAAAGCGAAGAGCCTTGGAACAAGAAAAAAGCGAGGCACTCGGGAGCGAGGGGAGAGAGAGATTCGCTGCGAGAGCACGGCGGAGGCTTTGCTGCTGCTGCTACCTCTGCTTCTGCTGGCGGCGGCTCCCTGAGTGCTAAGCCCGGGGGGGGGGGGGAGGAGAGAGAGAGAGAGAGAGAAGGGGGCGGGGAGGAGGAGGAGGAGGCGGTGCGGGGGGGGGGGCAGCGTGCAGCAGACGGAGCCCGCTCTCCCAGCGGCAAGGTGAGGAAGAACGGCTTTCCCGGTGGATTAAATCCCCAGAGCCAGCTCAGCCACACACACACACACACGCACACACTCACTCACAGCCGCCGCCAGGACACGGGCTCTCCGAAGGGAGGGGGAAAGGAGCCTGTAGGCGCCGCCAAGATCAGTCCCGAGAAGCCACAGCAGCAACATGGCGTTACTAAAGCGGAGCCGGAGAGCAACCGGAGGGAGCCCGGCGGGCTGTTGAACTCAGCCAAGGGAAACGCCGGCGTTCGGCCTCTCTCTCTCTCTTTCCGCCCGCCCGGCCCCACCTGCCTCTGGCTAGTTGAGCCGGGGCCAGTTTGTCAGTCTCTGGGGCAACCTCCGGCCTCTCGCCTCCGAGGTCGGCAAACTTTTCTCGCTCACCTAGAAAACGGACGCGGCTCACTCGGAAAGGGTCAGGCGACGGCAGCGCTGGACTCTTGTGTCCCCGGACCACAGCGTCTCTGGAGCGGAGACTAAGGTCAGTGATCTCCCCGTCGAATGCTCCTCGCGTTTCGCGGAAGCGCCGCGGCGGGCCAGCCACCCGAGGGACCCCCAAGCCTGACTCGTCCGAAGACTCTCGTCTCCTCGCTTAGACTTCTCGGACCGAAGCTAGGCGTCCTTTTCCTTCCACACCAGGTGTGGCTGGGATGCGTACGAAGGTGCGCACGAGAAGGGAAAAGGGGGGGGGGGTGGGGGAAGAAAAAAAAAAAAAAAAGACAGCGCGCGCCTTGCTTGGAGCCTGCCTTTCTAAGGCTGGGCTTGTTGCCAGAATTTATTTCAACTTGAAAGGACCCGGGATCCCAGGAGGAAGGCGGAATGGAGAAGACAGAAAGGTTAGCAAGTCCAGCGGTCACAGCCTAGATGTCCCCTGGCTGAGAATTGCGGGCCGGGTGCTCCGGGGACGGCTGGGTCGTGCGGGCTTGGCTCGAAGTTTGGAAGCAGTTGGGCTGTGAAGCAGTGCGGGGTGTGTGTGGGGGGGAAACGATGGAGAGACGAGAAAAGAGAAGCTGCCGCTCGCGGTCTGTCTGCTCCAACAGGAAAGGGGAGGGGGCAGGGAGAGCTTACAGCGTCTCGTTCTCTTTTATCTTTCCGATTTGGAAAGGCCTGCAGAAGCCCCACCTCTGGCAGCCGCCACTTTTCGGCTCCCAGGGGGAAAGGGGAGAGTGGGTGGAGGGGAAAAAGAAAAAAGAAGCTCAGAGCTCGATCGACGAAGCTTCAGGGCCCCGGGAAGTATTGTTGGAAAGCCTCTTGGCTCGGGTCCTTGTGGATCGCTGAGCAGCGGACTAAAAAAAGATGAGTGCCGGGAACTGAAGAGCGACGTGTGGTCGAGGAAAAAAGACTTCGGGATCTCAGTGTGTGGTGGGTGTGCTTGTTTTTCCTAGGGACTCTTCGAGAAAGCCTGCGGGGGCAGTGACTGGTTTGTTGTTGTTTTTTCCATCGGTGGTTTTGGAGGCCACTGGAGACTCGATTTGGCGGGGTGGGGAGGGGGAATGTTCCGGGGATAGTATTCCGTTTCAAAGAATGTGTGTGTGGAGACCGTGGGGTCTAATATAATAACAGTTGGGAATCTCGCGGGTCCGTCTCGTCTTCCTTGTAGCTGCGGGGAGCTTCAAAAGTTGTCTGGGAGTCCCCGGGGCAGAGAAAGGGGCAGCAAGGCTCTTTGCAATCCCCTCCCCCCCCTTCCCCGTCAACTCCAGGGATGCCAGAGCACCGTGTCTGAAGCACGTAGCTCCTTTGCGTCTCGCCCAGCTGCTTCAGGGGCGAGCTTTCGCTTGCGACGCTTCGCTCACCTTCCGTGCTGGCGTGCTGGCTGCATCTCAAGCTCGCAAGAGCGGGGAGACGTCGTCGGTTCCGGAAAGAGGGCTGGGTCGAGAGGAATGCCCTACCGCCGCGGTAGGACTCATATATATATATATATATATATATATATATATATATATATATATATATATATATATATATATATATATATATATATATATATATATATATATATATATATATATATATATATATATATATATATATATATATATATATATATATATATATATATATATATATATACGTTTTATTTTAATGGCGATCGCCCAGGAGCCTGTTTCCGCATTATTCTTCTAACGATCCTCCCTTTGGGGTTTCCGTCTGTTCCGAGGAAGCCAGTTGGGTTTGCGTTTCGTTTCTGAGAAGGGCGCTGACGGAAGGACGACCTGTGCCGAATCCAAGATCTGTCAAGGTTTTGTGAACTTTTGCCTGCTCCAGGCTCCTTGTGAAGGAGGCCCAGGGCAAAGGGCTCCCTGAACGGGGCCCCCTCGAAGTCTATCTGCCGACCAAGATAAGAAGCGGGATTTCACCCCTCCCCCCCTTACGTGAGAGGACGCCAAACGCCCTTACAAGCCTCTCTCTGGGGCATTGGAGACAGAGCCTACAGGTCAAAACCAGCTGTCCTGGGGCATTAGCATTCATCCTTGGCAAATGGGTCCCCCTTTCCCTCATGCGCCTATTTTCGTGCTGCTAAGCCCCATTTCTAGCCACTATTTGTCGTTTGTTCGCTCGCTCGCTCTGGCAACATTGTTTTGAAAATACTGTAGTGGCCCCAACAGGCTTGTCCCGGGATGCGATGCCCTCAAGATAGGGATAATAGCGATTTTCAAAACGTTTCCCTTACAGCAAAAACAGTGGAACTGCTCCAGGCTAAAGAGAACCGGGGGGGGGGGGAATTGTGTTTATTCTCAGGTCTCCCGCTCAACCCCTTTTACAAGTCTTCTATGCGTTTCCGTGGATGGTGGTCGGTTTGTTTTCATGAGAATAAAAGAAGAAAACCCTTATTTGATTTTAAGAGGGCTGTAAAGAAGGGGTTTGATTTTTTCCCCTCCCCCACCCTCTCTCGAGCTGGGTTTAAACTCAGAGAGTCCTCAGAATGGGTAGTTGTGCGTTTCTCCAAAGTACCCTTGACAAAAGAGTAGTGGCAAGACGCTGTAGGTTCCCCACCCATGGCGGTATTTGCCATCTAGTTCACACCATAGAAACTGCCTTGTTTCGAAGCAAGGGCGGGGAGGCCAAGAAACTGGGCCTGTGGGCTAAGCCCCTTCGAGGCTTTGATTAAACTTGGGCATGCCTGGGAGGCCTAGATTTTAGCCTCTTCTTTCTCCCCTCCCCCCCCCCCCCGCACTGGCTTTATTATATCTGGATTTTATATCTCCCCGTTCGTTTACAGAATAGAAAGAGAAAGGAGTGGTGCGTCTCTGGCGAGTGCTAAAAAAAAAAGCAGGCAAAATCCCATTTTGTCCGGCACGAAGGTGGACATTTTCTAAGCATTCTGAATGTTCTTTAGGGCTGGTAGGGCAGACAATTTCTTTTATCCTCCACACTTTCTCGAAGGTGAGATACCGTAGAACAATCGAGGGGGGGGGAGAAAGAGAGGCTTTCCCCCCGGTATTGTTTCGGCCGCCTATGATAGATCGGTCTAGACAGCCGTTCAGGCTCCCTCCGAGCGAAAGAACCGGAGCCTGAAAAGGGAGCGTGGGGGGAGAAGCAGAGGAAAAGGTCAGCACGCTATTCGGTGCTTGAGAATGGGTGTTGTTAACCCTTCGCGGGTCAGGGCCGCAACTCAAATTTTTGTGCGTTGAAGGAACAGGCCAGGTTAGTCAGCGGCTACGATCGTGTGCCCTCTTTAGGGCAGATCGTAGTGAACCCTTAGGTTGCTCGCCCTTGCTGCCGCCTAAATGCCTCCCGAATATCAGCTTTCCCGCCCCCTTTTCCAGGCGAGTGCCGGAGCCTTCCGTTCCCAAAAGTTTCCTCTTGTTTGGGAACTCCGCTGAGCGCGCTTAACCCCCACGTCCTGGTAATGCAGAGCCAGACAAATAGCCAGGAGCAACTAGGCAAGGCAGACGTGGAGGAGGGAGAATCATGCTGGAGAACGACGGGTCGCTTTTCCCTAGGATGGAGAGTGTGTGTGTGTGTGTGTGTGCGCGCGCGCGCGTGTGCCTGACATAAAAGGACAAAGCTCAGGCAGAGAGGAGCTCTCCGGGCAAAGATCTCCCGGCAAACAACCTTCGGAGCAGAATCCAGTTTCCTTCTTCAACGGCGGTGGTGGGTGGGGTTTGGAAAGTGGGGAAGCGCTTTGGTCAGGACTGACTTTGTTCCACACTGCTGGGCTGGGCTGGGCTGGCTTCTTTATATCCGTTTCATACGAACGGACCCAAACCGGGCATAAACTCACCCTCCGCTGCCTCGAAGCGCTTTAGACTTGCCTGCAGACTCAGAGAGGGTAAATAGTGGCTCTGACTTTGCGAGCACGTCTCGATTTATGCTCCATTTTCTGAGATCGGGGAAGGGGGAACGAGGAGACTACCGTACCCCAAGCCACTCTCGGAGGAATACAAACGCCCAGCCTTTCCGAGGAAACGTCCCCCCGCCGCCCGCCCTGCTTCGGGTCGCAGACCCCTTTTCAGCCCCGGGGAAAGCTGATTTGCTTTGGATTTGCCCTGCAGCGCGGATCAGCTTCTCTCTCTCTCTCCCTCTCTCTCCCTCTCCCTCCCTCTCTCTCTCTCTTTGTCTGGAGCTCAGACTCCCGGCGCTCCAGCCCTCTGGAAAGGTTCCCGATGAGGAGTCCACACAGAGCCAAAGCAGGCAGCTCGGCAGTTCTTTTTTTGCACGTCACATCTAAATACATCGGTAATTAGATGGAAGCACCGCCGGAAATGATAGATTGGCTGCATAGCTAATAGGGACGAGGACAAATAAAGCTTACAGCGCCTCGTCCCCCTTCCCTCCCTCCCTCCCTCCCCCCGAATAAGTGGGGCCCTGGAAATCAAGCCCAAGATCTGGAGCGAGAACTGAAATTACACGTCCTCTGTTTTAGGGCTGTAATCAACCAAACAGATGAGAGTCTCGGCTGCTCTCCTGCTGCAAGCGGCTCTTGAACGTGTTTGCTGCAGGGCGGCGGGAGGAGGGAACTCGGGAGCCTTTGCAAAACCCTCCGGGTGTCTCTGCTCGCTAAATATATACACCCAGGAGACAGAGGCGGGGGTGGCGGGTGCGCGAGAAAGAACCCGATCCGTTAAATGGAACCTTAGACCGGTGTCTTCACTCCCCAAACTCGCCCTGGAGCCCACGTTAAGCGCCCTTCTGGAAATGAAGGGGTGTCGGTGCAGAGACGCTAAGGAAGACTAGCATTTGGGGTCCAGCGATCCAAAGCTACGGGTGCCGCAATCCTAAACGGCAGCCACCGCCAAGAGTGCCATCTGGAAGGGGTGTTCTGTTGGCTCTCTGCTGCTTTGGGCTGTCCGATTAGCCCCTTTCCTTCCATCGTCCTTCTTTTGCATTTGTATAGCGCTTGACGTGCTTTTTTTTCCTCCAGACGAATGGGGCAGCCTAAGCAGACTCTTACTAACAACGAAGGTTCACTGAGTTTATTGTTTAAAAAAGCTCTTCCCTGCCCCCCACTCCTTTCTGTTTCTGATGTAAAACCCACTGTTGACATTGCTGCAGGCTTCCTAGGCCCTGCTCCCACTTCCTATTCCAAAGCAGAAGGGTTGAAAAGAAACAGCTACCTGAGCAGCGTGAAAAAGATATCTTAATTGCACCTTTAATTATTTTTTATAAATAACTCGAAGTGGCAAACGTAGTTAATAATTCCTATTTTCTTCACAACATCATCCTTTAGGGCCCACAGAGTGACTGGCCCAGTGTCACCTTACCTGGCTTTCATGTCTATGGCAGAGTCAGAAATCTTTGGAGGGAGAGAAGGTGGACAAAAGCCACTTTTAATACTATTATTTGAGAGACAATAGTATTTAATGTTTTTGTGTCAGCCGTTAAAATTAAACAGAGTAACAAGCTCTTCTACAAACATAAGTGAAACAAGACAGTTGATCCTCCTCTTTCAGAGTTTGTGCCTGAATTATTCTCTCAGAGAACTAACTTTTCAGTCCACACAGGTAGTTTGGAAAAGGGTGTTCTATCAGTAACCTCCTTCAGGAAAGCTGTCTGCAATGAGGACAAATCAGATCAGTGTTATGCTCCACCTGAGCTTAGAGGAAGGGTGGAGTATGAAAGTGGCAAATAAATTTGTCTTGTAAGATTGCTTATCGGTCCTAAAAGGCACACCTCAATGCTGAAATAGAAGGGGTGTGTGTGTGTGTGAAGAACACAGGAACTTTTTTTTTTCTTCACAAAAGGGTGCATTAGGTCATCTAACCAAACATTAGGGTGTTCATTGATTCTTTCTGTTCTGGACAGGGTTTCTAAGCTTTCAAGTCCTACTCCGGCCTGTTATCAACTGGTATAAAAGGAAGGAAAGAGTAGTCACAACAAAGTCCATAAGAAGTTCCTGCTTTACATTGCAACAGGAGCAAGATTTATAGGACATTAGCACACACTCATTTAGGCTGATTCCCCCCCCCCCCCACTCTGGGCTTTGTAATTTGAGCCCATAGACTGAGCTCATACCGCTGTTAAGCCATGCTTAACCTTGGTTTATTGAATAAATTACAACTGGATGGGTTGGTTGCAATGCTGTGTCATAAACCATGGTTTACAAATCCAGTGACTGATTTGCTGTAACACACCAAGCTACTACTTTATAGCTTAACATGCTGTGTGAATATGGTCATAATATCACTGAGTTTAATGATGCTTGCTTCCAGATGACTTGTGGATTGTTCCTGGGGATTCACTTATGCAAGCTGCTTTTAATATTCGGTTGGGTGTTGTACCTTAAAATTATGGGATGCCAATCAATTGTGTTTATTTGTGGAAGCATGTTTAGACATGGCGTGATTTAATCCAATAGGTTGAAGATTCTCAGTCATCCAGGTAGACTTGTCTGGAAATTGAGTCATGGCAACTGGACTTCTTGTTGGTTCAAAGGTTCTCTTATTAGTTCAAAACATTTTAGCTGGTTACCTAAGTAGCTTCTTCCGTCTGACCAAGTACCCCAATTTGGTCCAATGAATAAATCCAGTCTGTGTGCGCCCTGTAGGGTTATGCATTCAAAAATGGACTCTCATGGCTCTTTGTAAGAGTTGATTTCAAGAACATTTTTTAAAATTCTGTGAGAATTGATTGTGTTAAGTAGTTTGCCCAAGACCACCTACACTGTTCCTAAGGAATCTGGGATTTTTGCCTAGTTGGTCATTAATTTCTTCATTTTTGGATGCTAGGTTGTGGAGATTTTATGGATTGGATTTATACACAGCAATCCTGCAGAAGCTGCAGTCTAATTTGACTGCTAATTTGATTTATAGCTATGTATCTCCTGTCTAAGCCACTTCATGTTCCGTGTTTCCTTTCCAGACAGGCTACACAATAGCAGCACACACACTCACCTTCAGTGTTTGGTGTGCATGGGGAAAAGAAAAAAGAACAGGGATTTTTCTTCCCACCCCACCCCCTTCAGCAATCTAACCACTTAAATAGATCAAGCAGATTCCTTCCGGAAAGCCTGACTAACATCCTTTTGCTGTATCAATGGATGGGTGGGGGGACTGAATGCAAGGATCCTCTGTCTTGGAGAATGAGCAGAGGCCTCATTTACAGATGGGGGGGGGGATTTCCTACATCCTCAAGCAGTGCTGACTTAATTTAATCCTCCTGTCCTTCTACCAAACAAGGCCAATAAGTGAAAATTTCTTCCTTAGAATCTACCTCTCTTTTCCTTAGTCTTGAACCTTTTAGCAAACTGCAGAAGGGATCTTTCTAGGCAGAAGTTAATGAATGTTTCACAAGGGTTCCTCTGGCATGTGCAGTGCCTGACTTAATGGATGAGCTGACTTACCAGCAGAAAGAGGCCACCAGCTTGTAGAGGGTATTCCCTCCCCCCACTCTGAAAATTAGATTCTCTTCAAGAAGTCCCCCCCCCCCCCCCGCAGGTATTAGCTTGGTACCCAAAGCATTTTTTTCTTTCCTTCCTTTAAAAAAAATTATAAAATTCTAATCACAGAGAAGCTTATATAGGAGGTATTTGCCTTATAGTGTATACAGTATTGAATGCCACAGTAGAAGGATAATATCTTATTTCTTGTTTTTTATGCTTACAGTATACCCAAATAAATACAAAACAATATTTTGTCCATTATATCCAATGTGAGGCGATGTGTTAAGGAAGGTTGCATAGAAGATGATCCTTCAACTGAATGAAATATAATTTTCTGATTTGCAAGACAGTTTTGAACATAATCTTACTGTGCACCACCAGCTCCTGGTATTATTTTGTAGAAGATGGACAATGATCAATTTACATTGACCTGGGGCTTGGTAAGCTTTTAGATGGTAATTGCCATATTGATTTGCATGCCAAAAAGAGGGAAATCTGCTAAAATTAAACACTGCAAGCTAAATTAAACCAGATTTAATGTTGAGGTACAAATGCTAAACGACTTATTAACTCTGCTGGTCTTCAGTTTTCAGAAGTATAAAATGAGGAGGAGGAGGAGGAGGTGGATGGCTTCCATTCCCTTGAACATTATCTTACATAGCTTTAGAGTAGGGGTAGGCAACCCTGGCTCTTTTATGACTTGTGGACTTCAACTCCCAGAATTTCTGAGCCAGCACACGAGTCCACGAGTCATAAAAGAGCCAAGGTTGCCTACACCTGCTCTAGAGTCTAGAAAGACTAGAAGTCTTCAGTGATACCACAATCCCTATCCAGTGTGTGTGACTGTGTATTATTAATTGAAAGGAAATGCTAAAACGTCCTGGCTTCCAGAAGACAAAAGCTGGGTTTTAACTTAATAATTAGAGAATTTTAAAAAGAAAAACCAGAAATTTTGGCAGCATCAGCAGCCCTGGAAACTGGTAGAGAGACTTGAGTGAAGTTAGGAGACTATTGGGGGGGAGTTGGGGTTTTGCACTGAACCACGTTTCCTTAGAAGAAAATCTTCTGCACATTTTGAATCCATCTTGTTTAACAGTGCCCAGAAAATTCAGAAAAAGAAACCCATTTTCTCCTTACCCGTTTCTCGCACCTGTTTAAAAGTCATGCAAAGTAACCTGCTGCAAGAGAGTCCACTCTTTATATTAGAAAACTCTGTTTGCAGCATATTATGAAAACTTGTTGTTGTTGTTGTTGTTGTTGTTGTTATTATTATTATTATTATTATTATTATTATTATTATTATTATTATTATTATTATTATTAGTGCCCTTTATGTCTAATTGCCCAGTAAAGCTATCATCCTATGCAGAACTGTTTGAACAAATATGAGTGAATAAAAAATGACTGGCTTTTGAGTAAATGTTTTCTAGGATGGTACTGAAACTCTTTTCCATCAAAGATTGAGAACGGGCTAGCATTTTACACGGAGAACTAGCTCATATAACACATTTCTTGGAAATAAAGCTAGAAGCTTTTGTTTAAGTCTAAGGATTAATATATTGATTTAGTACCAACACCTTGATTTTTGTAGTTGTAATCTTGTTATTTGAAAATATTTTTGTTATTTTGAGGTTATATAGCTATCACAAAGATTCTGTGTTAGCTAAAGTTGTATAAGTGTGCATAAGACTGGTATAGATCTATCTATCTATCTATCTATCTATCTATCTATCTATCTATCTATCTATCTATCTATCTATCTATCTACTTACCTACCTACCCATCCATCTATCACTGGTGCAGTTACACCTGTAGTTATACTGTAGGTTTAACTGCACCATTAAGAAACCATCAATACTGCAGCATTTCAGCAAAGCAATACCTATCTACATTTATTTCAAAAGAAATAGATGTTTAACTAGGGCATGGCTCCCATGATTAGGAATAAAATCAATTTCTCACTGAAAAATAAAATTGCAATTGAACAGTTTTAGATTTAGTTTTTGAAGTTCTTGAAAGTGAAAAAAAAAGCTGTGTTGTTCATTAGACAAGGGGTCCCCACCTCTAGGCCATGGCCTACTACCGGGCTGCAGCCTGCTCAGAATTGGGCTGCACAAGCAGCAGGCACTTGCACTCATGCACACAGCTCCATTTATGTGAGCAGCATGCGCGTGCACCCACTGTTTGTGCAAATGGAGCTGCTGAGCAAAATGACTTATGACCCCTGTCCAAAGTGTCCATAGTCACAAAACAAAATCTGGACATTTGGCAATCTGCCCACCCTTACAACTGACTGCAGGGACACAGCAGTGCCCCCTACCTATTTCTCCCCCCCCCCCCGATCCTGCTCTGCTGGGTCCCTCCAGGCCGTGGACCTGTTTCCCACCCTGCTGGGTTCCATACCTTCCTCCCTATCACCCATCACAGCTTGGTCGCTTACCGTTTCCTTAGATTTCTGCCACCTGTCCTTCCTACATGGAGACTGCATCTGGGAAGGAGAACTGGCCGATCTGTTCCTCAGCCTCCCTATACAACATGGAGGCTATGTGGTGCCATCCTGGAAATTGGCCAGGATGTCTTTCAAAATGGACACAATGAATAATGGTTGCTCTCAAACTGAGGCCCACTTCCGGGACAGAGCCATTTGACCTCTGTGTAGAAGGCCATGTGGCAGATTGGCTGCTTTCCAAAGGAGATCTATGAAAAAGGCAAGTGACTGAGCCATGACAGGAAATGGTGAGGAGGGTGTAAGACCCAGTGGGGTGGTAAGCAAGTCCGAGGCCTGAAAACGCTCAGTGGGGTAGGAAGTGGAGGCCCAGGCCAGTCTGCAGCACTTCCCGAGCTTACATGTGGCTTGCCCAAGAGCTCCCAAGGCCTCCTTCACCCAGAGGCACTCCATGCTCTTCTTAACCACCAGCAGTCTCTCTTAACAACCACAGTGGGGAAAGCAAAGATTGTGATCATTAAGCAAAGCAATCACATGGGTGCCTCCCTTACTTAATGGACATTTACACCTGTAAGCTGAGCACAACCTGTAATGAGATAGAGAGTCTAGAGAGAAACATGCTTTTTTGGAAATAAGCCGTACCTGCAATGTAGTGTTTGTTTCCTTAGCAAATTCTAGGAGACTGTTAGGAAGAACAGCTTCATTCTGAGAGGTGTGTGTTTTTAAGAACATGATCAGTTATAGTCATCTGAATAGTAACACTGAAGTTATTGAAAGTAGATTTATGGAAATATAGGTAGTCCTTAACTTACAACCACAACTGAGCCCCAAATTTCTGTTGCTAAATGAGACAGTAGTTACGTGAACCATTGTAGTTGTTCAGTTAGTAACATGGTTGTCACGTGAATCTGGCTTCCCCATTGACTTTGCTTGTCAGAAGGTCAGAAAATGTGATCACATGACCTCAGGACACTGCAGCCATCATAAATATGAGTTGGTTGCCAAGCATCTGAATTTTGATTACGTGACTGTGGGGATGCTCAAGGGTGGTAAGTGTGAAAAATGGTCATGTCACTTTTTTCAGTGCCTTCAAACTGTCAGTAAATGAACTGTTGTAAGTTGAAGACTACCTGTAGTTTTTTTTCCCCTTCACATTGCAAGAAGAAAAAATCTGGAGACAATTAGAATTTGAACATTCTAGGCAAGATATTATATACGCTACTTGTATCAAGGGATGTGGTGGCTCAGTGGGTTAGGACACTGAGCTTGTCGATCAGAAGGTCGGCAGTTTGGTGGATCAAATCCCAAGTGCCGTGTAGCAGAGTGAGCGCCTGTTACTCGTCCCAGCTTTTGCCCACCTAGCAGTTCGAAAGCACGTAAAAATGCAAGTAGAAAAATAGGGACCACTACGGTGGGAAGGTAACAGCGTTCCGTGTGGTGGGAAGGTAACAACGTTCCGTGTGCCTTTGGCGTCTAGTCATGCCGGCCACATGACCACGGAGACATTCTCGGACAAGCGCTGGCTCTTCGGCTTTGAAACGGAGATGAGCACCGGCCCCTAGAGTCGGAAACGACTAGCACGCATGTGTGGGGGAACTTTACCTTTACCTTACTTGTATCAAGATTGTAGCTTAATCTCTGATGTGCAGAAAGACTCAGGACTCAAATTTCATACAATGTTCTTTTTTCTAGAAATCAACAGGTTGTTGCCCTGAAAAAAAATATCTAGAAAGAGATTTTTAGGACTTCCAGCTTCTCAAGCATCTGGTGTTTAGTAGAATCTTTTAAAAAGCAATTTAAACAAGTTGCTTCCACACATTAACTACATGTCTTATGAAATATGGCAAAAAAACCCTACACATTTCAGAATAATGGTTTTCACACAGTTAAAATCCTATGCAATCGAGGCTTCTGTAAATACAACCGTATTAGTGGAGGGTTCTCACTGAGAATGATTTGTATATATGAATGGTGGGAAAGTGGATCAACTGGTAATACTAGGAGTGAAGCTCCATAGAATGGTATTGTTCCACATGTACACATTGTGTCAGCCAGTTTAGATAGTACCCATATACTGACATGATATGATCAGATTTATATATCATTTTCCAAATAAAGCAAAATCACAAATTGTATACATGAAATCAAAGAGATTTTGCATACTGGCTGACTTGGCTTTATCACTAAATTGTCTGCTATGATCCTAATATCTCTTTCCTGGTTGACTGTCACAAGATTGACTTCATTATATGCAATTATGATTTTTATTCCAAGTGTTTTGAATTATTTGTAAAGTTTATTGATTTATATTGATTTATATTTTCCATTTTGTTCCCTATTCACACACGTTGGACAGTTTCCTCAGGTTGTCTTCATTGATTATTAGAATTTAACTATAACACGGCAGATAAGATAGTCATTTATCCTGGGCTTCATATGAAAGTATGAATATTTTAAATAGCCCCATCTCATACTAATTTCATCCGAGAATAATGTTTACATCCTAGCTAAGATTTCACCAATTATTAATCTTACAAAATATTTATCTTTTTATCTGATGATTGTTATATTTATTTAAATAGCCATTGGTGTGTACGTCTGTCAAATAACAGGTAACCCTTATACCTGATTATCTCTATCCACGTTAGTGAATTGAAGACAATCCAGGAAGACTTCCCAGTGAAAATATATTGAATTGCGCCTTTTTCCTGATTTCCAAAATATATAGTGTACCAAGTTCACTATATATGCTAGATTACTTTTAGGTTTTTAGACATTTACTTCTCAGTAACTGTTCTTGCTTGCCTTAAATGCATTTTTATTTGGAGTTGAATTGTTAAGTTTTGTATTTCTGATCAGGGCAAGTGATTTTTAAAAAAATACATTTTCATCTTTCTATAGTTTCCCCAATACTGCTATTTAATAAACTGACATTCCCTTAGATGTTTGGAATTCTTTCTAATCTTTGGCAGGAATAGTGACTATATTTGCAAGATAACACTGGATCACAAACTACATTACACTGTACTGTAATGTGCTGTGTGTATCAGCTTGGCTGACATACTTAGCTCAGTATTGTATTAAGCCAGAAAATCAGCTTAAATTTAGTTAACCACAAGTGCCTGGTGCAAATGTAAAGATGAGTTGGTAATCTTGTAGATCAAAATAAGTAAAATTTACTCCAATTTGTTTTTTGTAGTTTACATTGGAAGCCTGTCTATAACTGTCTGTGTCCATACTTGGAAATATGCTCCAATAAATTCAGGACTTACTTTCAAACTGGACTATCTAATGTTTAGAAAGCTGAAAGGCAAAATACGGTAGTCAAAAGAAATGTAATGAAATGTGTTTGGTAGAGAAGGACAAGAGAGAGAGACAGAGTGCTTCAAAAAAAAACAAGTTTGCAGAGAAATATTTTTTGAAATATTAATTTAAGAGTAATTGGCTAATTTGAAAGTCACAGTTGGGTGATTAAGCTCCTAAATTCAGAATCTATGGTTGCAATGAAAAACCAAATGTAGGAGTTTAAAGGTGCTTAAGTAACTCTTGCAAAGTTTTGTATTTTAAGTCCCAGTTTCCTTAAGTGTTTTCAGTGAGCCTAGGGCTGAAATTCTGTTGAACCCAAGGATTGTTAAGTTTGGAAACACATTAAAACAGCAAAACAAAAGACTGAAAGGAGTTTACAAGGTCTGGCTAGGCCTCCCTTCAAGTTCAGAAATCCTCAGAGCAGGAAGTGACCGTACTGTCTCCATTCCCCCTTTGCGGTTCCTGTGATCTCGATCTTGTTTTCCTCTGGTTACTTCTTGGCCCAGTGCATCCTAGGGCTGTGGATTCCGCTTGGTCTTACCCAAGAACCTGCACCACCCCTTCCTGCCAGCTCCTTCCTAATCATTTCTGGAGACACAGTGGACCAGCTCTTAAAGGAACAAAACATCGCTTTGGAGCGAGTGGGTACTTGGTCAATTTGGATGGCTTTGTTTCAAGCATGATATAGAGAGTTGAATCATGTTTGGGTTTATGCCATTTGTATTGTGGGGCAAAAGCAGCTGACCAGGACATTCAGTTAATCTAATGATGGGGGATTGATCTGAGTGGAGCAAATTGTAAATATTTCCCATAGATCCTATGCCTTTCTGATTCCAGATGATATAAAATGTTGAGTGTCCCCAAACCTAGGAATATGATTGTAACACTGAAAAATACGGAGCTCAAAAAGGCTTCTTATCAAGAAAACATAGCTGGGGACTGACTGCCTTAAGAGAACAGCTTCTTTGCAAATGAACAAAATTATGAAGGAGCTGTGTCTGCTTTGAAATGCTGCTTTATTCTAGTCATTCTGAGAAGCAAGAACTTTGAGAAACTGTGAGCCTAGTGCAGCTGCTTCAAGGTGGTTGTTTTTTAAAAAAATATTTTAGAAAAAAGAACATACCCCAATCAGATTTGGTTCATCTTTTCTAATCAGGCAATGTTATACCTTTTATGTACAGATTTTTGATAACAAAGTAGGAAGGAGACTCATGGAGGCAGGCATAAACTTGTGAGCTCAGGTTTCTTACTAAGTTCCTGAAGGAAAAGTCAGCATCTGATTGAAGCTACACTTGGTTCTTAGTTCCCAGGGGTACAACAGTTCAGAAATACGAGAGTGCCATGTAGTTCTCTCTCTCTCTCTCTCTCTCTCTCTCTCTCTCTCCTTCCTCCCTTGTCCCTTCTTCCTTCCCTCCCCTCCCCTCCTCTTCCTCTAAATCCTTTGTGCTGAAAGAGGTTTACAAGGCATGAATTGCTATTCTCTATTAAAAGAATGTGTGGTGGCCTTTGCTGATTTAGTTAGCAAGAGTTGGATTTTTTAGTACTTTGCATACACAGAACCTCCATAGTAGAGGTATTTGCCAGCTTGGTTGAGACAATGGTTACAACTGACCACAGGGGGCTCAACTGCTTGAATACTTGGACTCCCTTACTGGGGAATTTGGCTAGAAAGTTGAGATAAATGCAGCCTGTTAGTCAGAAAGCCTACAGCTGGGAATTAGGAAGCATTTTATTTTTCTTGCTAGTTGGATCAGAAATGCTTGCCTCAAGTCATCCAATGCTACTGTTTCAAATGGCTAGCCACGTGATTTTTTGTGTATTTACCTGGAAGTAAGTTCTCTTGAACATATCAGTTTGGCCTCTTGGGAAGTGAGGCATTGCTGACAAAAAAAAAATCTAGCAGGATTTTTGTTTACTTTGAAGAAGGGCCCCTAAAGTTTGTAGAGGTATTGGTAAATGTGACATTGTGGGGGAAAAAATAGCCTGGTCTTTGCATAGTTGTTCAAAAATAAATCTAGTGAAACTTCTAGATATAGTAACATTCTATCCCTTCTGCTATACCAGTTACATGGAAATAACTAGAGTAACCTTATTCAACCTGATGTACTCTAGATATGTAGGGCATTCATTCTCATAGCCAGCAGAAGGGATTATGACAGTTAAGAGTACAGTTGAGTTTGAAGGGGCACCAGAATGATGAATATTGATGAACAGGACCAAACTATTTGTTCCTAAGGTAGCCTTTGATTGTAATCCTATATTACACAGTAGTATTTAACTTGGCAATCATTGTACATACATGTGACTCAGTACAACTGTATTCATGTATAAAACTTATTGTCAATTTATTTTTTGCTTCCACGTGTGGCTTTCTTTTTAATCATATGGCTGAAAGGCTTTTTAAAGAACACATGAATATAAACAAAATACCAGTGTAATAGAAGGGCTACTTACAGTCTAGGTATGTTCTTCTGGAACTGGACCTGAAAATGCAAAAGCACAAAAATTAACTCTCTTCTTGTAAAAAATAATTAAATTTGCACACTGAATTCACACAATGTGAATGGATTTAGGGCCAGAGATGAAGTTTTGTGCCTGTTGGTGCCTCCTAAGAGGCACTCTTTGAGACTTGGTTTCATAGTTCTACCACCTGGTCTCCCTTCTAGTCCAGGCAGATTTTTAAGAATGGGTCAGTGAAAAGGACTAATTTTTCAAGGAAAAAGTCAGCACTGAATTTGCAAATGCAGCAGGGAGCAGTTCTGCATACAAAAAGCAGGCTTAGCTGAACTGATACTTCTGTCCAAAGGGCATAGCATCTGTCCAGTGCTCCCTTCTGTGCTTCCCATAAGTGGTAGATGAATTTTATTTTTCCATGTCCCCAAAGGAGCAGGAGTGGGAATGAATTTTACAGTTAAAGTACACCCATCTTAGAACATCCTTGTGAGACAGAACACTCTGGGTTTGATCCAGGCCATCACAGCCATCCTCCATGGATGTAAGACAACTTATTATGCCTTCTGTTGCTAAAGTCCCTGAGTAATCATAGAATCATAGAACTAGAAGGGTCCTCAGAGGTCTTCTAGTCCAACCCACTGTCCAAGGAAGGAGTCTTTATACCATCCCAGACAAATCAAATGTCCAATCTTTTCTTGAAAATCTCCAACAATGGAGCACCCACAACTTTGTGAAGCAATCTGTTCCATTCGTTAATGTTAATTGCTCTCACTGTCAGGAAATTTTTCCTTAGTTTCAGATAGACTCTCTCTTTAAGGAGTTTCCACCTCATGCTTTTTGCCCTACCCTCAAGTGCTTTGGAGAATAAGTAAACCCCCTCATCTCTATGATTGCCCCTGAAATACTGGAAGAGAGCTATTGTGTCATCTCTAATTCTTCTCTTCATTAGCCTAGAACGCACCTAGTTACCTTAACCACTCATCATTGTATAGTCTTATCATCTTTGCTGCTGTTCTCTGCACTCTTCCCAAGGACTTTTCTGGTATTGTGGCGATCAGAACTGGACACAGTATTCCAAGCTTGGCCTCAGTAGTGCAGTATAGAGCAGTACTATCACTTCTCTGAGCTGGATACTATCCCTCTGTTGATGCAATCAAGGACTATTTTCTTTTTTTTTTGGCACTGCAGCATGCTGAGCTAGTTTATACTTAAATGGTGGTCCAGTAGGAGACTTAGATTTCTCTTACGGTTACTACTGTTGAACCAGGTATATCAGTTGGTATATCATATATAGCCAGTAATCACGGGCCTGGGATCTGAGGATACCGTGGTTTAGTGGAGAAAAGGCTCCAGTGAACTCTCTCAAGTAAACACTGCAAGAGATTTCACACTTAAGAATGTAGCCAAACCTGGCAACAAGATAGCATCTAAATGTGTTGGGACCACAGCCTCCAGAATTCCCAGCACGACCACGGCCAGTGAGGCTCATTAACCCACCCCCTTCCTTCTTTAGCAAGGTGGAGCCACCTTATTTCAGGCAAACTCTTCCCCTTGCTCCATATTCAGGCTATGTTCGCTCTTCCGCGCTAGGCCCTAAGCCCGTAGTTTAGGAAACAAAAACAGAATTCCTGCAACTCGCTAACTCCAGCCCACCACCTTCAAGTGTAGCGTGCTGTGACATCAACAGTTCCCTCCCGTCTGAAGAGAACGGAAAGTTCTTTCGGAAAGGAATTTGGCCATGGACGGCGGCTCCTTTCCTCAGCTCTGGCGAGCCGGCTTTATGTGGAGCCCGGCAAACGGCTGAGCTGGAAGATCGCCGAATTGGCGCCTGATCTCCACAGTGGGAGGCCTTGGCGAAGGAGATTTCCTCATCCCTCCTCCAGGCGCAGCGAGGACGCGGGCCCGTCAGCGGTAAAAGCCCTTATCGTCCTGGCAGCTTCCTCGAAGCCCTTCGGGAGTCTCAGCTCCGTCTTATCGCCTCCGAGGCAAACGGAGGAAGGGGCCTGGAGGACCGGTAGCAGCGGCCAAGCGGGAAGTAGCTGCGGAGCGCAGCTCTCGTTCCTTGTTTCGTTTTCTCCTCAGCCCAGCGCGCCGCTCGCAACGCAACCCTCGCTAGCGGCGAAGCGTCTCCTCCGAAACGAGGAGGCCTGGGGCTTCTTGGGGCCCCGAGGTCGGAGCACGACCTTGTCAGCGTGTCTGGCTGAGAGTGAACCCAGGAGAGGCGAGGCTAACACAGCTGGGCGTGAGGGGGTGGGGGGCGCCGCACTGGATGGCGGACCTGCCCGGGCTTTTCCGGGAGGAAAGGTCCTAGCGCGGGCGGGGCGAGTGGGCGGACGGCGCCTCTCTGCTTGGAAGAAAAGCTTTTGAATTTATTTTATTTTATTTTTATTTTTATTTATTTATTTTTTTTAAAAAAAACACGCCTCTAGATTGACAGGGAAGGTTCGTGGAATGATGGATCAGCTGACACAAACAGCTCCCTGGCTTCCCGGGCGAGGAGCGAAAGAGAGGGGGCTCCTTGTTTTGAGTAAACCAGCTGCAAGAGAGATGCTAAAGCGACCGAGGCAGACACAATGCTGCTGTTGTTGGCTTGATCTCTAACTGGGGATTGTTAGTCTGGATTTAACTATGTGGTATGGGGAGGCGGGCGAGAGAAGGAGGGGGGGGGGCCCGCGAAGGCTGTTTACAGCTAGTGCAAATAATGTGACAGCTGTTGGGAGCGCGAGCAGCCAGCGCCTCTTCGGCTTTTACACAAAGCTCTCACTATGGCGAGAGGGAGGAGGGAGAGAGGAAGCTAAATGGGGGGTGGTGGCAGGGACGACAGCTTCGTTCCGGTTCTTGCAGAGAGCACACCCGACAAAGGCGGCGTCCTCTTCCTGCTCCTTTAGGGCAGGCTTAACAGAATTGAAAGGTTCCTAGGAAGTCTTGGTGGGATGAGAGCTGTTTTCTTTTTATGGGGTGGGGGTGGTGGTGGTGGAGGAGGAAAACCATCTCTCCTCCCTTCTCTGAGAAACTTGCGGAATAGGTTAAGAAGTAAAAGGCACAGGAATTCCGGTGAACCTTATTCCCCAGTTACCTGTGTTTCAGGACAAAGATTTAAATTATTGGGAAATGTCTTCTTACGTGGTATAAAAGGGGATAGGTATGTTATTTTAAAATTCTTCTGGAAGTTATCCGACACCTGCATATTACCGTACTTCATATTACAAAAATCTACACATTAACACGTTTTTTAGTTTAACTGAAGATTGATTCACACAGGCACACACATCCTAGCTTATCTCATCACTGGGGAATCTTAATTTAATGTGTAAACTGATTCCACTGAGATGTTTTGAGTCCTATATTCTCCTATATTCTGGGAGTTCTCTTCGATGTAATGCTAGAATTGTTGATGCTACAATTGAGCATAAGAGATTAAAGAGTTATTGGGCAGCTAGTGGGATTTTGCTGCTTGGAAGGTTATTATCATCACCCACAGTAACTCCCAGTTGAAAGTTGCTCTTGCCCATTGGGGAATTAAGAATGTGAGCTAGCTCCAGACCAGAATTAAAATATCTTAACGAGGCCTTTGAGTTTATTCTTTATCCTGTATAACCAGAACAAATGCTTGAAGAACTAGAAGCTATAAAATCACTTATTTTTCCACTTTAAAAATACCCAATCAATAAAATTTGCTTTTTATGTAACTCAGTTTCAGCTTTTCAGATTTCTAAAACTGTCTAGTTAACTTTTCAATAATGTTATATAAAACCTAAATCAAACACGAGATTACATGATTCTTTTCATATAATATATAAGACAACAAAACAATCTGAAAACTTGAGAAAATAAGGGCCTCCAGCCCTTAGTGGATGTCTTAAAAATGCCAGGGAAATATTAACCATCTTAAATACACCATGGCTGAGGAGGCAAATGTCTCTTAATGGCTTGCTCCCATATGCAAAGTCTATGGTAAGGTTATGGATTAGGGATCTTTTCCAAAAATTGCTAAACTTCAGTGCCCTAGCCAATAGGAAGCATGGAGGCTGCAGTCCACAGTCATCCAGAGATCCAAAAGCTGTCAACCTCTTTTATGCAAAATAGTTTGCATCCTGTTTTCACATCTCAAATACATTCAATCAGAAAAAGTAAACATCTGCCTACCCCTTCATTCAAGAGGTAGATGGACATTTTTTATGCATGTGCAAATTGGCTGGAGAAGATAAAAGTTTTCCCTCCTGTTCTAGCCCTACAAATAGGAATCGGTGCTGGAAATTCAGGACACCCCCCCCTTTCTTTATTTAGCAGCAGATGCCAGGGCAACTAGCTCTCTTAATATAATTCACGTATCAGGGAATTAATTACCATATCAAATTAAATATCCCATATAATAGCAAAGAACATAAAAAAGGATTTCTTATCTGACTCTAATTTTTTTACTTAATATACCCATTTAAGTAAGGTATGAAAACCAGCTAAAAGTAAATTTCTATATTATTTCAGGATTAAGGGTTTTCCAAGCCAAGAGCCTATTATAAGCCAGCTCCAACTTGCAAACACATCCTTAAGTTAAATATGAATGGCCTTTACTTGAAATTAGAATACCAAGAGCTTTCACAAAGCAAAACTCAACCAAGAGTCTTGAGTCTAAGACGATTCTATGAACATCATATGTAAGCATCACTTTTGTTCACAGTGCAAAGAAACTTCCTCTGTCTGAATCAAAATTGCGTAACTTTCATGGAAGAAAATTACTGTATTAAGCCTTACAAAAATGGAGAGAAAAGGAGAAGAAATTAATGCATAATATGTTTGTGTGTTTTGATATGTACAAGGTAAAAATTCCAAATAGAAATACATGAGCGTATAATGTGGTTAGAACATCTTTGCAGTATTTATCAAATTTAATTAGCCTGCACTGTTTTTAAATATTAAATTATGAAGTTCTAAAATAAAATAATTCTGAAGCAACATGTTGCTATTCTCACTTTTTTATATTAGACAATACAACAGAACCAGTTTCACAATAGCATTCATTATGTGTTACTAAAAACAGGTGTACAACTATTCCTTTTTATTAATATAAATATACAAGGGGCAAGACCTCATTTTGTAAAGTTCACGTGTTCCTCCAATTTAATCTATTTTTATTTTTTTTTGCAAAACATTGAGGTAAAAATAGTAGAGATTTTGATAGCTGTTACATTTATCAAACACTTATTCCCAGTAAGATTTGTTAGTTTCCTTCAAACCTTTACGACACATTGATAATTATTTTCAACCATTTTATTAAGAGAAAAATGCTGCTGGTAATTTGTTATAAACCAGATTCAATCTGAGCCATGTTTACAAGGGAGAATTTGGTGCTAAATTGAGTAAATACGTGAAGGATCAGTTTGCACGGTATTCCAAGTTAAAGCATAGACTTGGTCCTGCCTGGATGAATTGAGAACCTAAGTATTGTTTTTAGAGCAAGACTGAAGCAGCAAAAGAAAATTAACTCACAGCTTGCATTTTACTTTGGTGCCAGCTTTGGAACAGACAGCCTTGGAACCATATGAAAACTAGCAAACCATTTACCACATATATCCTTTCATCCAATCAATTTTAATTATTTGTGCCTTTTCTGCCTGGTTTAAGGTTTATCAGGTGATTTGATAAACATTTTTGGCTTTTTTATAGCATTAAAAAAACTGCCTGCACAAAGTAGCTAAATGAAAATGCATTACAATTACATCTGGCTTACTTTTCCTGGACCTGGAAGCTAAGTAGGATTGGGCCTGGCTACTACTTGGATGGGAGATTAGCAGGGAGTTCCAGTGTTGGACTAAGACTGAGAGGCCCCAAATCATTCTGTGAGAAGGCCATTGCATACAACTTATATTGTTTCACCAGGAATGCCACATGCATTTGGCCACAAAGCCGTCAGGAGTCCAGGTTGATCCAAAGATGACTTTTATCTTTTTATTTTAAAATAAGGCATTAGAATCTGGCCATGCTAGTGAATCTCACTTCTTTTTGTTTTGCTAAAAAGATTTTTATTGAAATACAATTTGATGCCCAGCAATATAATTTTATGTCTTTTTTTTGAGCCCAGTAACTCTTATTCCTCCATAACAGTATATAACAATTGTAGAAATGCAATTCTTAAAATCTATCCTATGTTAAACTTTGATTAAAATCCTGTATCTTTACATGTATCCTTTTCAGAATTAATACTATATTTCACATAAGTATATGCTTAAGAAAATGTAAAAATATTCCATTTTGCTTTATTCCAAGCTACACTTTGCTTTGTCTCAGTAAGATTGGAGCTTGTTGTTTAGAATGACCCTTTGGTTGCATATGAACAAAAAGCTCTTGCTCCAATGGTAGCTGAGCAAGTTGGAGTAGTTTTATTCCTTTTCATAACTGGAATTAATTAGGTCCCATTTGGGAATCTTTCTGCAATGCAAATCTATTCCTTGCTTATGTGTAGTGAAAAAAACTGTTATGTTTAACAACATATATTTAGCTGTGGGCATATTTTTATGGTGACAGTAAAACTGAATCAGGTTGAGAGCAGCCTGGATAGGGGTGGTGATGGTACTCAAGCCAAATAAAAAGGGGTTGAAAAAGTTGGCATTTGGTTAGCCTGAATAAGGAGAGGCTTGATATAGTCTTTAAACAGTTCTTGCACACAAGTACTGGTTGTTTTCTGGTGTTCCAGAGGACAGAATTAAATAAACAAGGAAGTTTTAGGGAAGCAAATTTTGACTAAATGTTGGGAGCAACTTTCTAAGAGCAAGAGATATTTGGCAATAAGTAACGACTCTCACGGTAGTGGGTTGTTTCACTGGAGTTGAAGTTGAATTTGTTTATGATGTTCATAGTATAGTATCATAGTATGATGTCTGCACCCAATAAAGGTTAAATTAGATCAGAAGTAGGTGTCTTGGCATATTCTGCTGCCGGCATCAAGCTCCCTTCGTCCTGTGCGCTCCCACAGGGAGGGTCTTCTCAGGGTACCACCGATAAAAGATTGCCTGCTGGCAGATAACACCCAGGGGGAGGGCCTTCTCTGTGGGTGCCCCTGCCCTTTGGAACCAGCTGCCCGTAGAGCTTAGGACTGCCCCTGACCTTCGCTCATTCCGCCGGGACCTGAAGACTTGGCTCTTTGAGCTTTCTGGCCTGGACTGAGAGTATTAATTGGGGTTTTAATTGGATTTTAATTGGGGTTTTATATTTATTCAAGGTCTAAATGTAATTATTTTAACTGTTCTTAATTTTTGTAATTGTTGTATTGTTATTTTAAAAACCTTGTGAACCACCCTGAGTCCTACGGGAGAAGGGCGGTATATAAGTCTAATAAAGATAAAGATTCTAGAAGTTTTAGATCCATAGCATCCAAAGCTATGGTCTTACATAACAAATTTATAGGTTGTGCAGTTATCTCAACTGGAAGAGATATTATTACAAGTGAATGCGTATCTTTAGACAGTATGGGGGCGCTTCATGCCTTGGTGTAATGTTTGAAGAGGAAGTACTATTTCTTCCAGCATTAAAATACAAGAACTCTTCCCGTATCTGTTACTTGTGGCCATACTTAGGAAGCCCAGCACACATGTATCTACTTGCCTCATTTCTCTTATGTCTAAAACCATGGTATGGGAAGAGGGAGGAGTTTTTTGTGATGTTCAGGACACTGAAACCTCTCTTTTATATAAATGAAAGACTTTATAACAATATTTAAATAAATAAAATATGCTAACTTTGTATATCTGACAATGACTTGTAAGGGGCCACAATGTCACAAGCAACTGAATGTGATAAAAAGGAAACTTATCATTTTTCAGTGAACCTCTATTCTGGCTTCCCTAGGTGATTCTGCATTTGAATTACAGATGTACGAAATGCAAAAATGATGGAGATTTGAACTAACAGGAAACCTGTTTTTAGCTGAGTTAATTGCTCTTAAAGAGCTTGAAATTAATGGAACAGGCTTTGAGGCTGCAGGCCTAATAGTGCCTTTGCAGGAAATAAGCTTCACTGAACTCAGGGAAACTTACTTCTGAAAAGCACATGTAGGACCCAAAAGAGGAATAGTATGAACAGCAGCATTTTATTTTGGCTTGTAGAACCAGTCTTTTCAAACAAATTTCATTTGGCTTGAAATCTGAATCGTTCGTTGGGCAAGAGCTGATTCGTTTAAGGGTGACTCACATTTGTATATAGAATTTATTCCTTATAACTCTC
>NC_139514.1:59472263-59669763 GCF_947247035.1 Vipera ursinii
ATTCAAAAGTTGTCTTCCTGCTGCTCTGTTAAAAATAATATCAATAGTTGACCAATAGATATCATTACTCCATTACTCGAGTAATTTATACCAATTTTGTTGTATAATTTATTTTAGCTTGCCCCCATGTCTTCCAAATCTCTAGAACAGACATGTCAAACACAAGGCCCGGGGGCCGGATCCGGCCCGCAAAGTGGTTTCATGCGGCCCGCGAAGCCATCCTGGAAACAGTGAGGGAACGGCCCCAGCTGCCTTGGCCCTGGCCCAGAGACCCTCCTCCTGCCAGAGACCCTCAGATCTGTCCCATTCCTGCCCAGGCCCCCATAGGCACCCTTGATGCGAACAATGTAGAGCTGGCCACGCCCACCCAGTAGGCCATACGCACTCTAGCCACGCCCACCCAGTAGGCCATGCCCACCCAGGCCACACCCACCCGGCCCCCTGAGGGCAACCGCAATGCTGATGCGGCCCTCAATGAAATTGAGTTTGACACCCCTGCTCTAGAATGATGAATCCAAAATACCCTGGATATAGCCATACAGAATCCATGCATCTTTCAAATACCATAAGGCTAATCTCAAAACAGAGATTACCTAATGCTATTTTCTCAGTAAGAAGAAGCTTTATAGGCATCATGGCCTAAAGGTCCAGTTCCAAAAATGCAGCTGCATCAGGGCCCTCTGTACACTGATCCAGGCCTAGTCTAATTTCTCTGTGTTTTGGAGCCTGGTCCTTGGGCCATGACAATAAATGACTTTAAGGAAGGGGAAACTTCATTTTACATAACTGGCAATTTTTGAAATAATTTCTCCCTTCAAACTGATTTTTCCTCTAATTAATTATTTATATAACAAATATTTTTTTAAAAAAAATGCCCCACCCCGTATTATTATGGAATATTTAATTATTTTAAATATAAGTCGTTGCTTACTCTTAGTGTTTTGCTATTTAAAGTGGAAACCAGTATTTTTTTAAATATACCTGTGTGGGCTGCAGCAGAAATTCATTTTTGTTCTATAAGAAATTTGTTCTTACTAATTTCATTCTTATTATGTGCTGAGTATGCAAAGTAGAAAGAACGCTTCACATCTTATTGCCCTCAGCCTATGCCACATTATTAATGATTTCTTGTTATGAAAGTTTTTCTCACTATATTCATCTTTGTAAGATCAAACACCTGCATTCATTTTGCAATTCGCATTTTCAACCCATGTAGTTTTCTGAATCACATTAATCTTCAATGGACTTATTATCGGGCTGACTATCCCTTGGGGAATGTAATTAAACGCATTCATTAATTCTCAGGGCAAGAAGGTTAATTACTTTTTAAAAATAAAAAACAAACCCAGCACTAATTGCCAATAACTTTTTATATGGAATTGATATTGCAAGCTGGTTTTGATTTTTATTTAATGTACCTTCTAATAACAATCTTAGGAAAAACTAAAAATGAAAAAGCTGGTGAGCTTTCATGTCAGCCTCACCAAGAATTCATAAACAATACAGTATAGCAAACTCTGATACTGGCATCAGGCTTTACTATTGGCATCAGGCTTTCAGAAGAGCAAGCTTTGCTACTGTCTTTGGAATATCTTTAACTCAGAAATGTATACAAAACCACTTGACTACTTGGCAAACAAGAACTGCCTTTATACTTCATGTTCCTTTCAAAAGGTGATTGATTAAGCAGTGCAGGCACTTAGGGCATATCCATACTACCGCCTTAAGCTGCTCCTTTCCTCATACGAGTTTGATTTTCAGCTACGTTAAGAAAATCTTGACAGTCCTGAGACAGATCCTACACCAATGACATGTAAATTATTTAGTCCAGACAGTGGGCTATCATTTTATTCCACCAGACAATCCTGCTGCTATGGCTCCCATGCTTCCATTCCTCTTGGTAGGTCTTGTTTATCACATACACATACTTTACACACACACACAAACACACACACACACACACACACAGAGTTACAGTAAATTGCATATTTACACGAAATGTTAAAACATCAAAATGCACATATATGTAGGGATAACAATCAGCTTCAAAATAAACATCCATTTGTTGCAAGGACTAGTTGTAAAGTTACTTTTTCAATGCCATTAATAACTTTCCACAGGGAATGGGACGACTCGCCACAGCCAATTCGCTGCAGGACAATTTAACAATTCTATTTAATTATTTAAAATAAATCAAAATTATTTTAATTTTTGCCATTCGCATTTCATTCTGTCCCTCTTTTTGCACCCTTTCTTCAATGATTCTATTCCACCTTTTCTTTGATATTAATGTAACTCTTGTCCCGCAGTGAGTTTGTCCTGCGCCAAGTTGGCCATGGCAAGTTGGCTGCAGTAAATTGTCATAGACACCTTTGAACAGCGGCTAAGAGGGCAGTCATTAAGTATAGACAACCTGTACTTAGTTAAGGGGTCATTCCTTCCTCCACAAAGTAGCCGATGAGCTGCATTAGCCTATAATGAAGTATCATGCAACGAACAAAACATACAGTAGAGCTTGAGGTAACTTAGGGAGGCAAAGAGTACATTAACACTACAGCAGCCAGACACAGCTGGAAGTCTTATTTGCACAGGGAACTGTCTGCGTATGAAGCAACCTTATCCATTCTTGTCAGCTGTTTAAGGTAGACCAGACAAGAAACCAAAACCATGAATGTGAACATTAATTTTGCTGAAAGGCTACAATAACAGAATCTTGCAAGTCAGAAGGCACTTTTCCCTCCTTCATTTTTATTTTCCAAAGCACTGGGTGGGGGGCTTCCTTCTGAGCTGCTTTCCATGCCTCCATTCTTTCTGTGGGCTGAGATAGCTTTGTCTTCTTCTTCAAAAACAGTTGCTAGAGTTTTCTGGTGACATGGCCACCAGACAGTACACTTTGATTCCTAGACTGCAACCAGGTCTTCAGAAGGCAGATCTTATTTAGGATCCTTGATACAATCTAGGTGCTACTTTCTTCTAAGATAAAAATGAGAAAAACCACGAAGCCATTCTTTCAAAAATAACAACACTGTGTAAAATCTTGATTACACAAGCGTAATGTATTTGTACTACCTGTGCCTTTAGATTTTGTTTCATGGCTCTGCATTGAGTGGAAACTGGAAAGGTAAGCAGATTGGTCAGTGAGGAGTCAACAGTTGCACTCTTTGTCTTCCATATTTTGTCTTCGTGAAGGCTTGCATGAATTTCCATGCATATGTGTCTCTAGTGTTTTCCATTTTATTTTAGAAGATTCTTATGCCAATTTAACCCACTGCTTTTGGGTCACACCATATGTAGACTTCAATCCATCTTTTAAATCAATGGAACTAAGGCCAACACTGTAATTTATTGAAGTCCTTGGCTGCTTGAATACAACTTCATTATTGGTTCCCTAAGCAGTGAATGCAAGCAGATTTCCTCCACCATTTCAAGTGCTGCTGTAGTTCTGCTTTGCTCAGTCTGAAATTACTACCTTAGGTACACTTTCTGATAGTAAACCCAGTGAACAGAGCTAAGTTTACTTACAAATAGAAATGCTGCATATTTATGGTGGAATAAATTTTAAGATGAACAATGCTGACATAGAAATAATGGGCAACATGAAATCTGTTGTGAGAAATGAATGTTGTCTGAAAAAAAGAGGAAAATGAGAAAATAGGTAAAACGTCTTCTGCCCATCTTGTAAATTGAATGAAATAGAAATGGATGCTTAAGAAGTGTATGTTAAAATGGAATGGGTCCTAGACTAATGTGGAATGAATACAAATGTATGCTGAAGTGGTTTAGTTATCTAAAGGGAATGAATAAGGGTCAGATCACGAAACACGTAAGAATGAAGAGGAAATAAGGGTTGAGAGGAACACAGGAAAAAAAATAGTGATTCAGATGTCATTCATATATTCATTGTTCTCTATATTGTTTTCCCTGATTTCATTAGTACTGAAACATTATTTCTCTATAGTTTATCATATCTTCTGGTTGTTACACTTTAAATAAATGGAGAAACACTACTTCAAATGCTACTAAACATTTAAATCTGAAAAATCACTGAATAACTTGAATGTCTTGAAGTGACCTTAAATAATGATCACTAGGAAACATTTAATCCAGTGGTGGGATTCAGCCGGTTTGCATCGGTTCAGCAGAACCGATACCTAATTTTTTGGTTGAGTTCAGTGAACCGGTTGCGATAAATCTGCTCAAGCCTCCCCTGCCGTCTCTCTCCGCTAGCCCTGGTATCCCTCTGCTAGCCCTCCATCACCGCCAGCGCACTTTCTTGCGCACATTCACCGCCCTGCATTGGCCAGCGTCTCCCTTCTCCGTTCTGGAAATGGCAGCCCCGTTTTCTGGCGCTTTCCTCCCAGCAGAAGGGAGGAAAGAAAGGATGCTTCGTATGGAAAGATGCTAAGCTAAACTATGCCAGCTGGAGTTGGTGAGAAAGGCCAGACTCCCCTTCCTCAATGGTTCTGCAAAGCCCGAGAAGTGGATCCACTTCCCGCAGGGTTGGCCTTGGTACCTGCTTCGGACGGCAAACAGAAGAACTTTGCTCTTTTTCTCCAGGAGGTTCTTTGAAATTGTCCCCTTTTACTGTCATTCCCCCCTGGCTCCGAAACGGTGGAGGGGGACTAGGTAAAGTCCATCCTCCATAGCATGGCAGTCCGGCTTAGGAGGGGAGTGAAAGGGAAGAGGCGGGCAGGGAACCGTTTCAGAGATGCATGCGTAAAAACCAAGCTAGAGTGGGGGGAAGCCGCCCCACACACCTACCTGCTTACTTCAGGACCCCCGCCCCCAGGCCACTCCCCACTTGGTGACCTCCCCTCACCAATTCAATGACCTGGCTGCCTGCTCGCCTCTTCCCTTTCACTCCCCTCCTGAAGCGCACTGCCATGCTACGGAGGGTGGACCTTACTTAGTCCCCCTCCACTGTTTTGGAGCCAGGGGGGAGTGATGGCAAAAGGCTCTGCCGCCACTGCACAACAGCCATGTCTGCCACTGGAGGGGCTTTCTTTGGTCCCTGCCACCCCTGCTGCCCCACTTTGCCCTGCGGATCACCTGCCTGGCAGCAGCCTCCTCTGCCGCCGCCAACTCTCCCATGGCCTGCAGTGTGATGGGGAGGCGCAAGCCTCCCCTGCCAGCTCCCTCCACCATTCCTGGTATCCCTCCACCAGACTTCCATCACTGCCACCGTGCAACTGCTTGCACGAAGCAGCAGCCCATATAGGCTGCCTTCTTCCCAGCCAAGAAAGAAAGGGAGACAGACAGTTTACGGTAGCTTCCTTCGCCTCCCCGACTGTCCTTAAGTCTTCCTTTCTTCCTTCTGCTGGTCAGCACTTTCTTGTTGCGCTGCATCGGCCGGCATCACTCTTTTCCATTCTGGAAATGGCAGCCCCGTTTTCTGCCACTTTCCTCCCGGCAGAAGGGAGGAAAGGAAGGACGCTTCGTATGGAAGGATGCTAAGCTCTGGGAAAACCTCCAGCTGGATCTGGGCAAGGAAGGCCAGGCTCCCCTTCCCTGATGGTTCTGTGAAGCCCTTGAGAAGCGGATCCGTTTCCTGCAGGTTTAGCCTCAGCACCCGCATCGGATGGCAACCAGAAGAGCTTTGTTCTTTTTCTCCAGGCCCTTTGAAATCACCCCACTACCACCATCACCATTTCGCTTTTCTGCCTTAAAATCCAGAGCAGACACTCAGCTTCTTAGAAAAATCACCCCGGTAGCTACCGTATCCTCAGCTGATTAGGAGGAAAACATATTTGCTATGGATTTTAAGGCAGAAAAGCAAAGGGGGAGGACAATTTCAAAGAGATGCTGGCCGATTCAGGGCAGCAAGAAAGTGTGTGCAAAAAAGTGCTGTGGCAGCAACGGAGGGCTGGTGAAGGGATACCAGGGCTGGCGGAGAGAGACGGAAGGGGAGGGTTGTGTAAATTTATCATAACCAGTTTGCCAAACTCAACAAAAAATTAGGTATCGGTTCTGCCGAACCGGTGCAAACCGGTGTGAACTGGTGCAAACCGGCTGGACCTCACCACTGACTCTCTCCTCTCTTAGCTGTTTATATTGGAATTACTAAATGAAGCATGAATGTCCTGGATCTAGCCAGCATTATACATTCCATACCATCACAGGCCATTAGTAAATACACACACAGGCATCCAACATTAAAGGATTAATTTGAAAAATAAAACAATATTAACAACAACAACAACAACAGTTGTGGGCAGTAGTAACAATAACTTCTAATTTTAGTAATAGGACCATAGTAGTTGCCAAGGTTGTCAGGTGCTATCGGCAGGTATAAAAATGTAAGTAATTCTGCTTAATTATTTCATATCAGATTGCTGCTAAAAACCCAGGAGGAACATGACCACTCCAAAAGCAGGATTTTGTTGTTAATTGGGCTTCTGAGGATGTACCTTATACCACAATCCTTTTGCAGACATTGTCTGAGAAGAAAAAAAAAATTACAAAGAACTGGTATTTATTCTAGCAGGATGAAATTCAAGATGAATGTGATTACTGTGACCAGAAATAATTGTTGTTAAAACCTCCTTCTCCCCCTTTACATGTAGCCAAATATGGCACAGAAAAATGAAATTATTCCCATCAGCATCAGTATTGCTTACTTGGCAAATCATCCTGAAAGTTTACACATGTGTTTTAGCCCCAAAGGCCAGCGTTCTAACATGCCCTTTTCTCCGCTGTTTCTCAGTTTGAGCCTAAATGCAAGCCATGTAATGAACCTGCAGAATTGCCAGAGATTCCTCAGAACCTGAACTCAATTGCTGATTCAAGATTCTAGTTCAATTCACTGGAGAGGAAGGAGTCGTGGGGCAAAAGGCAGTGGATCTTAGTGCCTAACGTTTATCAAAGCTTGAGAGGAGTGCAGTCACAAATCACACATGGTAAACCTCTCTTTTATCAGAGAGTCATCCAGATGTTCCTTTTATCTTCAAATGAAACCAAAGTTAACATTTTGCTCTTGTATTTCACAGAGTGTCACTGAAAAGCCTACTTTAATGGCAAAACCAAGCCCTAGGTTCAGGTTGCATATGGTAATAATTAACAGCCGAACCAAAGGAACCTTATTAATATGTAATACTAACATGGTTATTAGGGAAAAAAAAGAATATCATATATTACACACTATAGAACATGCCAGCAATCATGATATTTTCAGACATGTTTTAAAGCACTTTTATAATACTGCCACTGAAAACCAAGATATCAAGAGTGCAAAAACTGGATTGAAAAATAAAGCGAAGCCAGTAGAAATCTGTAATGGTTCCATTTATTAATATGTATATCACAAATACAATATCAATGCATTCTTGTTGGCATGCTTGACAGAGGCCTTATTAAAAAAATCCTAGGTTTTTTAAAAAGGTCTTAAACTTTTGCTCCCCATCCTGAAAAATATTCCACACATTCTTTTTGTTATTATTATTTTGATTGATTTGACAATGGATTTGGTGGCAACTTCAATGCAAAAGGAGAATGAAACAGAAATAAGGGTATAAGAAAAAAGTTGCGTTACAGCACAATCTGATTCATAATTTATCTAATCAAAGAAAGCAAAATTACCAGCTTCACAGTAAGCAAACAACACACCTTAGTAACGATATTACAGAAGATCAGATTCTGAGGCAAAATGCACTAGACAAAGGCCTATTGGCAAAAACACTAGGCATACAACACTGATCAAGAATGAAAGATGTAGCAGAATATCAACATATTAATTTCCCTCAACCAGATTTTGCACATTTATTTTCAAGTATTCCCCAAGTTATGTAATTGATTTTTTCTTATTTTGGGCAGTTGTTTGATAGGGGAGATTAGATAGACTGACACACTTTAGTAAAAGCTCTAAACAAAATCAAGAAATTAAAAACTTGATAAACCAAAATAATATTTTTCTATACAGGTTTAACATGGATGTGTGCAACATTTATTAACCATGATGAAAGGCTAATGGTGCCCTCCAGTCACTACATGCACAGCCTAATCATTGCTGTCAATGACTTACCTCCGCTAACTTTACAATGCAACTACTGTCTGATCAAGAACAAACATACAGTGCCGTCATACGCACAGTTGTTGAGATGGAGTGTACAGTACTGGATGCTCAATGGTTCAGGCTACTTTTTGTGGCACGACAGTACTTCACGGAATGGTACATTACGCATGGTACAAAGTTGAGAAAGTGTTGCCTTTATGTGTGTATATGTGTAGTTGTGTTATGTGTGCTCTAACATTCTTTAGAAGTCTTCCAAGAATTTTCTAGTTCCTGATTGAAAACAGGTACTGTATTTCACACTCCTGGAGATGTACAAAAAGAAAGAGAATAATACATTGTTTTCATTTCCATCAATCATAAGATTTCTATTAGGTAAATAAATTTTCTTCCAAGTGACTCTGATGGAGAAGTTAACTAATTCATCAAAGAAAGGAACTCTGGGAGCAAGCAACCTTATATATTGGTAATAGTTTCTCCTACACTACATCCTCAAGGGACATCAAATGAACATTTCTCCCTTGCACTGCAACTTTGGTGATTCCTTTAAGTGGTACTCCTGTAAAATCATGAAGGGAATCATCAATTTTTAACACATTTTTTGCCATATGGTAGTTGTCATTATGAATAATTAGGAACTCAAGATCTAGCTCTATTTAATCCATGGGAATTATATAATGTATACCACATGATCAATAAGTCCTGCATTGACTTCAATGTCTTAACAGTACATGTTGTGTCTGTATACAAATAACTGTTACTGGCAATGAAATTACAGTATTAGAATCCCTGAAAACGTTGGACTAAGGCTAGGCCAATGATATCACTGTTTCTATTTGCTCATGTCTTTGAATGTCCTGTACACAGGTTTCCTATGAATGTAAACAGTTTCTATGTCCTCAGGAATTCCATAATATAATATAATATAATATAATATAATATAATATAATATAATATAATATAATATAATATAATATAATATAATATAATATAATATAATATAATATAATATAATATAATATAATATTATAACATAACATAACATAACATAACATAACATAACATAACATAACATAACATAACATCATATGTTTTTATCAATAAAAGGATATTTGTAGCTCAGGGTTGAAATGAGGGGTCCGTGGTGCTCTCTGAGCTTGGTTGTTTCCTTGCAGACATTTCATTACCCAAATTATCCAAATTAGGTAACATCATCAATGCTAGTGATGTTATTGGGTAATGAAATGTCTGCAAGCAAACAACCAAACTCAAGGAGCCCCGACAACCCCTCACATCTGTTTTTGTGTGTATGAATCTACTCCTCCACTGAATTAAAAGGGAATTCATTCAAGGATGTATGTTCAGGGCACTGACCTATGTGCTCATATATCACTTGGATGAGGTATACAGATCACTGGGCATTTAGCATAGATCTAAAACACCGATGGCTTCAAAAGTAATAATCCGCATTCTGTGCCCAGAACAGACTGGCATGTAGTGGACTTGCTCTAAACACTCTGGTTCCATTTGGATCGTTTACTGTTGCATTGAGTTCCTGTTCAAGCTTCTGTTCTACTATGAAAGATGTGGACCAGCTTCCTTGCAGGGCATATTATCATAGGAGTAAGAAAACATGCATAGCTATGGTAAGGATCCAATTTCTCTCTGAATAGGCATGATTTATGCATAAGCTTATGCTCATTAAAAACTCTCCTGCCTGAATGGGAATCAAATGGGTAGAAAGTCAAATCCAAGAGCGCTCTAAAATTCTACTTTTTTAAAAAAAGAGTCAAATGAAATCATTTTTTAAAAATCAGTAGTTCTAGTGGCCAAGAATGTTTCGCAGGCTTCTCTGGATAAATTTCACCTTTTAAACTACATCTAATCCACTACTTACAACAGTTCATTAGTGACTGTTCAAAGTTACAAAAGTACTGAAAAAAGTAACTTATGACCATTTTTCACACTTACGACCATTGCAGCATCCCCATGGTTATATGATCAAAATTCAAATGCTTAGCAACTGGGTCATATTTATGACAGCTGCAGTGTACTGGAGTCATGTGATCACCTTTTGCGCCCTTCTGACAAGCAAAGTCAATGGGGAAGCCAGATTCACTTGTCAACCGTATTACTAACTTAACCACTGCAATGGTTCACTTAACAACTGGGGCAAAAAAGGTTGTAAAATGGGGCAAAATTCACTTAACAACTATCTCACCTAGCAACAGAAAGTTTGGACTCAATTGAGGTTGTAAGTCGAGGATTACCTGTACTGATTTTAAACATGGGTTTAGGGTTGCCAAGTTTTATAGTGATAGGAATGAGACCACACATTCCAGAATATCAGCAGGGGTAGTATTTTAAAATGGCATTTTTGTCTATTAATTTAAAATTAAAAAAATAGAAAATCGTATTATAAGATGGTCACCTACAGAATGCTTTTTATTGTTCTGCTTTATCATTAATGCAATTCATTAATGCCATTCAGCACTGACTGTGTTTTCATTGATATTAACCACCCAGAATAACATTGGCTGAGGCTGATGGGAGTTGTGTTGACTGCAATTAAAAGGCCAGGCTGGGACGAGCAGCTATAAAATCTATCTTTCTCCAAATGGAAAGCAAAACATTTGCCTGACTCTGAAAAAGGCATGCAGCTGTACAGAATCTCACCTTGTTACACCATCTCATACTGATTGGCAGTAATAAACCGGGACAGACAGCACGCCAACAGCATGCCAATCAGCTGCAAAAGAGATAGAAAAAGAATCATGCATTTAATCCAGTCATGGAATATACTGAGTCTGCAAAAAGGATTTTAGATTTTTAAATTTGTGGTAATATGTAAAATGAAATAATATATAATAAAGCCTACAGCCAAAATAAAAACTTCAAATTAATGCAAGCAGGAAAGAGGCAATTCTAATAATTTATTTGATACACCTCTCACCTTTTTATCTCCCCCTGCCCCCCCCCCCCCGCCTTTTTAAGACAGCACTGATTTCATTGTATTTGCCTCTAAGCAATCTATCTTTTCTAGGAGGTGGGAGTGGAATTGCAGCCATGTCATATTGGCCTTATTCAAAATGAAGCACTGTGTTGGAAAAGGGCACTATGAGTTCGTAAGAGAGTTAGTCTAGTAAAGTACCAAGCTAGAAATTAGGAGAGGCATGAAAGTTGGCTGGATGACTTTGGGCCAATCACTTTTTCTCAGCCCACATCAGTGTTTTTGTTGTGGGGGAAAAATAGGAGGAGGAAGGAGTATTAGGTAAGTGTGCTGCCTTGAGTTGTTTATAAAAATAATTCAGGTGAGATTAAAAAAAAATCTAATATCTATTTTGGTGGGGAAGATGCATTTTAATCCTAGAACAGGGGTGTCAAACTGCCAGCATCACAAGAAAACCACGCCCACCCCATTGCCGGCAATGGGGGAAAAGCTCCAATACATCGTGTGACGTCACATGATGTTGCGAGTTTGACATGTCTGTCCTAGAAGTTCTACATATAGTTATTATCTTTCATTTTTCAATGGGCTGTTGCTTAATTTTAGGTGCAATTTCAGGGATTCCGCTAAATAAATTGGAATTAAAAATTTTCATATGGACCATAAACTGTTGATCAATTTATGTGATGGAAAAAGGCTGCATCAGTTATATGTTTACTGATATATATGCAGGCAAATACAAATGTCAGGTTAAATATTGTTTATAAGCCTACAGGTAAGCAGTTGATGAAAACAGAATGGTGATATCGAGCTTTCTCAATGATTATGGCTAGGGTATAACCTCCAGATCAAAGTACTCTCCCGAGTGGTTACTGAACTGAAGTCAGCACAGTGAATTCCAGATTTTATTATGCTGCCTCGTACTTAGCTGTACATGTACCTCACAGGATTCTCTTGTTTCCTTCTATGTTGGCATAGCAACAGCAGATGATCAGATACTGAATAGCTTCAGATATTACAAATACTTTGGAATATAGCTAGCAGCATCTATTTTCAAAATTAAAACAAAATCAAAAACAAATGCATAGGGAAGTTGTTCAGGATATGTGTGAATTTAGCCTGCAGAGTGTTCTTATGAAAGCTTCTTTATTAGATATTAGAAACAAATGCCACTAGATAAAAAAGGGTGAGAGACACTTGCTTTTAATATACAGAGCTGTTACATAGACTACTGAGGCATCTCATATTTTGGAATAATGAAATTAATTTGGGATGGCTCTGCAACATAACTGGTGAGTATGCTAGAATGGAAAATATTCAAGAAAGATTAAAACTATACAGAAGATTAAAACTATACAGGCAATATAAGCATAGCAAGTATAAGCTTACTATATAGGCTTTAGCAAATACACTCAATTGTTTTTCCAAATGGTTCAATACTGTTTCATCCAAACTTCATCAGCCCAGTCAGGGGGTATGAGGTTTGGGAGTCTTGACTGCCATCTTTCTGCAGCTTTCCTTGAGCGTTGCAATTTTCTAACTTAGCCAAAACCTTCACACTTGCTTCTTTAGAGAGTTACTTAGTCACCTAGGTGGATTAGCAATCTGCATTTTTTTAGAAGGCCCACCATGAAAGTATCACAAACATTAAGAAAATATTTAGCTTTTTTTCACTGAATGTCTTAGAAATGCTTATATGGAAATGAAAAATTAGCATTCCTCAAACCAGTAGAAAATATTTTGTTATAAAATAGAAAGTGCTGAATCATTGAAAATGTTTAATAAGAAGTCACTATTTAAAAATAGGTAAAATAATGACTGAATGAAATGGGAGATATGAAAACATAAAGCAATTTTTGAAGGAAATTCTGGGGAACTAAGTTTAAAAAACCTTATTAGCAATTTATTTTGGACAATGTCTAGAGATAAAATTCAAATGTGAATGTGAAAAACAAATTAAGGGGTAAATAGACATGAAAAGTTTGGTCTAGTGCAGGGGTAGGCAACCTTGGCTCTTTGATGACTTGTGGACTTCAACTCCCAGAATTCCTGAGCCAGAGCATGGCTCAGGAATTCTGGGAGTTGAAGTCCACGAGTCATCAAAGAGCCAAGGTTGCCTACCCCTGATCTAGTGGATAAGGCCCCAGGATAGAAACCAGGAGACTGTGAGTTTTAGTTGTACTTTAGGCCTGAAAACTGGTTTGATGACTTTGGGCCAGTCACTCTCTTTTAGCCCAGCTCACCTCAAAGAGTTGTTATGGAAGAAGAAAGAAGTATTAGATATGTTTGCCACCTTGAGTTATTTATAAAAATAATGAACATGGGATAAAAATATTCAGATCTAAATCTAACTGTATTATTAAAGGTTAAAATATATTGGAAGTTTTACTGATCAGTATTAAACATTTGATCTACAAATATGTCAAATGGATTATATGCTAAAATTAAATTTAAAAAGTTCAAGTTAAGAGCTGACTTTTCAAATATGTTATTTAGCCTTCAATTAATTAGTTACCTTGAAAAATGGGGATGGGATTTTTTTGTGCTTTATATGCATGATAATTTTTAAAAGCATGCATGCCACCTGATTAATAATGAAAAATGTTTTAATAAAAAATACAGAGGATATGAATTTAGAAGACAGCTTTGTATAGTACTTCAACTTATGCCTATTATATCAATTAGTTAACAGCACGCTGATTAAAATTAGAACAAAATTTCTATCTTTAACAAGGTAAATTGTTCATAAAACAGTATTTTTTCTAAAAAAAATCAAATGATTAAAATTTTAAAACTCTGAATATTTATAAATGTTAAAAATAAAGAACTTTCTTTGGTCAAGGTGAGCTTGCATGTGTTGAACTGAGATAGATTTTTAAATAAAAATTGAGTAAAGGATTGAAGAATTATCAGTTCTTTTAAAATCTTTTTGCCCAGTTTGCATGTTAAGGGAAAACTTCTGACACAATATAGTGTATACACTGAAGGAGTGTGAACTATCTGTAATCAAGAAAACACCAAGACATGATAGTAGATGATATAATTAAAAAATGGAAGCAGTGTATGAAACTCTGAACAAGGTAAATTGTATACTCAGGATTATTAGGAAAGGGACTGAAAATAAATAATGTAATATTATACAAATTATACACAATATCCACATTTGGAATATTAGTCATAGTTCTGATTGCCACATAACATATAACAGCTGAAAACAGTAAAAACAGTATAGAAGGTAGCAATTAAAATGATCAAGCAGCTTGAACACCTTTCTTATGAGAAATGGCTAGACTGTTTGGGACTCTAGCTAATAATAAAGGTGATGGATCAGGTAAATGATTAAGGTGTATAAGGTGTATAAATCATGCATGATATGGGAAAGTGGATGTACTGTAGATGTTTTTCTCCTACTCAACACTTTAGGATTAGGACGACTTGAAAGAGATTAGAATAGAATAAAATTAGAATTAGAAATAGATATTATATAGATATTATATAGTGTATAATTATTCTGGATTTAGTACCATCAGACATGATAATGGTTACTAACATAAAAAGAAGATTGGAGAAATTCATGAAGGACACCTCTACCATAGGCTATTAGTTCTAAAGATTCTATATGTTGGAAGCAGCATTCTTCCAAATACCTGTTGCAAGGGAACAAATGGCAGAAGGTTATTGTCTATCTCCTGTGTATGACCAGAGTGGCATTTGTCTGGCTGGTTTGAGAAACAAAACTGCTGAGCTAAGAAAGATCTTTGGTCTGATCCAACAGGACTGTTCTTATTTCATATGATTCTGGTGTTTTAATAGTAGTGTAGAGTACCTCAGCTGAAACCAAATATATTTAATATATAAAGTTGGCAGAAGGTTTGCAGAAGCTGGGACGAGTAACAGGCGCTCACTCTGTTACGCGGCACTCGGGATTTGACCCGCCAAACTGCCGACCTTCTGATCAACAAGCTCAGCGTCCTAACCCACTGAACCACCGCGTCCCTTATTTAATATATACTAGCCTGCTATTGAGAGCTAATAGTTAAAGGATGGTTTTCATAATACTGGATTCTAAATCAAACAAAATCATAAATGTTTACAAAACAATTTCTGATTGGACCACCTCTCTGAAACAACAATAACATTTCCTTTATAGCCAGAATTGCCAATATGAAGTTATATTCAGCTCTCTTTAGCTTAAAACGTTAGAAACTACATTATGGGAATGTATGTTATAACTAAAGACGAAAAAAAATATCAACTGTCATGTAAGGAGCTAGATAGATTTTCTACTTTAATCATGCCACAATTATAAATTCCAATTCATCTGCCTGGTTACTTGGTGCCTAGTATCTATTTAAAACATAGCCAGTAAACTTCATTTCTTGACCCATTTTCTTTTTCTTTGAAACAAAGAGTAATACTAAGGGCATTATGTTATCTTTTATGTCAGAATGCATCAAAACATTATCAAATCACTTTGAGAATGATGCAAATTACCAATTGGCAAAACTGCACTAAAATCCTTCATATTCTACAGCTTTTAACACTATATTTTATCTCGTGTTCAGTTTTCAACAGCTTTATTGATTCTATAAAACTGATCAGCAATCAAAAATCTTTTATTGGGGGGGATTATTTGTGACAAAAACAAGCACTTTCAATGAAAATAATCTGGGAGGGACTCTCAGTATTACTTAACGTTTTGTCATATCTTGTGATATCTTCTTAATTAATTATTCCTGCATTTCTATTTTCACAAGATCATTATATAGCCTTTTGTTTATGCATGTTAAGGGTCATTCCAGCTTTCAGGGAAGTGCAAAATTTCCTTCCTGTGTTTTGTAGGAGTCCAGGCACTATTTTCCTGGGCTCCAAGATCACTGCAGATGGGGACTGTAGCCAAGAAATTAAAAGACGCTTGCTCCTGGGGAGGAAAGCCATGGCAAATCTAGACAGCACACTAAAAAGCAGAGACATCACCCTGTCAACAAAAGTGCGTATAGTCAAGGCTATGGTCTTCCCAGTTGCAATGTATGGCAGTGAAAGCTGGACCATAAGAAAGGCTGAGCGCCAAAGAATTGAAGCCTTTGAACTCTGGTGCTGGAGAAGACTCCTGCGAGTCCCTTGGACTGCAAGGCGATCAAACCGGTCAGTCCTAGAGGAGATCAACCCTGACTGCTCTTTAGAAGGCCAGATCCTGAAGCTAAAACTCAAATACTTTGGCCACCTAATGAGAAGAAAGGACTCACTGGAGAAGAGCCTAATTCTGGGAAAGATTGAGGGCAATAGAAGAAGGGGACGACAGAGAATGAGGTGGCTGGATGGAGTCACTGAAGCAGTAGGCATGAGCTTAAATGGACTCCAGAAGATGGTAGAGGACAGGAAGGCCTGGAGGAACATTGTCCATAGGGTCGCGATGGGTCGGACATGACTTCGCAACTAACAACAACAACAGGCACTATCATGTTCCATTACAAACAACTCAATCTTTTCCATAAATTCTTTCATTTCTTCTTTTCCCCATAAAATATGAAAAGTATGGCTAAACAATGTCATTTGATTGGTACTCTAGGAACTAACTATCTAAAAGTAACCTTTATTCAGAATAAATACCATTGATCAATGGAATTTTATATAAATAAATAAACATAAGTAGGAATGGTCTGTTCTTTGCATTGCTGAATTTAGCTTTTGACAAAAGGCTCCATAAATGTTGAACTGGATATGCACATTCATTTTTTTTATCCTTCACCATGTCTCTGGTCAAACATATTTTTCACGTGTTTGAAATATATTTGGATGTGACTGTGGATCAAGATATCTATTAGTGGAATGAGCAACGTTGATTTAGTTAAAAGCAACATTTTGAAATTATTTTAAGTTTCCAAGAAATGCAGTGGTGTAGAATGATAAGATGTTGCTAGAAAGGCAAAGATGACATTTCTAGATAGTAGGATGCATTTGGCTTGAGGAGGTTGTTCTAAAGGGGAAAGACTGTTAACCTTAGGATCTATTCTATTACCTTTTCTCTTTTTAAAACTCAAAGTCTCATTATCAATCACTTGGTGATTGGCCTCTAACTTGCAGCAGCATAGGTTTAGACTCCAGACGCCCAACCTTGCTGTAAATCATAGACTAATTCTTGAAAAAATGGACATTCTTTACTTTTAGCTCTAATAAGTACCATAGAAGAATCATATTCTGAAAATCTGAATTAACCTTATTCACGAAGAGCACTTTCTTATGAAAATGGCAAATTATGTCTCATTCCTCTAAAAAGGTGAATTTTAGAAAAATATATATTTTGAGCCTTATTTTCTCAATAAATAGTATGTTTCAAAATATTTCTAGAAATGTTTATAGAAACAAAACACAGAGACAACCTTTATTCTGAAAAAGCATTTCAATAGTTGAAATGTGCCCCTTCCCCAAAAACTATTCTCAAATTCAAATTGAACCTAGAAGTGGCTTCCAGTTTTAGATTCTATTGCACTTCATAGTAGGAACTATGTTATTATTTTTATTTTGACTCACTCAGGCAGTGCACAAATATTTAAATTTACTCTAAGAAGTAAACTGTCAAACTAAAAGTATAAAATAATGAACCATAGACAAAACATACTACATATTTTCCCTTACTATATTAAAAGAGATAATATGCTGAAAAATTGATTTCTAATACATTTACAGATAAGTGCCTAGTCTCAGTCAACTCATGCTGTAAGTAATATAATTTGTTCTGTATTTTAAAACTAATGATCTCTTTTTAAAGCAATACGTACAATATGGGGTTTTTTTAACAATTATTTTCCTTAAATACAGTATATGTTGATCTAGATGTGCTTGGAAAATATCCATACATATTATTTCATCTTATATGATCTTTGGTAACAAATTTTACCAGATGATATCCTTTTTGTTGCTATGCTTCTAAATTATTGCAACCGATGGAATAAACCAGGGGTGTCAAACTCAATTTCATTGAGGGCTGCATCAGCATTGCGGTTGCCCTCAAGGGGCCGGGTGGGTGTGGCCTGGGTGGGCGTGGCCTACTGGGTGGGCGTGGCTAGAGTGTGTATGCCCTACTGGGTGGGCATGGCCAGCTCTACATCGTTGGCATCAAGGGTGCCTATGGGGGCCTGGGCAGGAGTGGGACAGGTCTGAGGGTCTCTGGGCCAGGGACAAGGCAGTGGGGGCCGTTCCCTCACTGTTTCCAGGATGGCTTCGCGGGCCGCATGAAACCACTTCGCGGGCCGGATCTGGCCCCCGGGCCTTGTGTTTGACATGTCTGGAATAAACTTTTGATCGGGAAACAAAACAGAGAGCTTTCAACGGCAGTTCTAGATATACCTTTGCTTCTCTTTTCTGCACTGCTAAACAAGAGGATTAAACTGCTACACTGAACCAATCCCTGAAAAGATTAATCTAGTAGAACCAGGATTCTGCTTCCAATGGCAGTGAGACAAAAAGCTCATGATGAGAGTTCTTTGTGACATATCGCCATCCATCTGCATTCAGGGTCCCTGAACGTAAGAGGTTGTCTCCTCCTACCAAGTACAATGCTTGCGCCTGTCATTAAGACTTATTGTCCAGAAATCTGTTTACTTTTTTGAAAAATAATTTTGACTGCTAGTTATTATTTAATATACTTGGTTTAGTGAATGTCATGAGTTAATTATGTATTATATACAGAACTAGCTTCTTTGCTTTTCTTAACTTTACCATTAATCAGTTTAGTGGTTAATATTGAAATCTAAAACAGCATTTAAACTGCTACTCATTTCTTAACTGCTATCATCATTGTTTTCAGTAGCAGCGGCATCACAAAAATAATCCAACTAAACAGTCAAGCAAATGACTTAAAGTAGTTGGTCTGAATACCTCTTACTATTGCAGATACAACTCAGAATATGAGATGTGACTGGTAGTACTAGGCTATATTTTAGAGCGGTGTGTTGAATTAAATGATCTTTAGCATCTTTAGACCTGTGAATAAGCTCAGTAAGTTAGAATCAGATTTATTTAATTTGGCATACTATTTTAACATAATCTCAAGGACTCAATCCTTCTTTGTGCTTAAAACTAAAGAAATTAGAGACACATTTTCTAATTTACGAAGAAAGAAATTCTCATGGAAAGCAGCTTCATTTGTGTGTTGTCCTGACTTTGATTTTTAGATGCAGCAGCTACATAAAATTCACATTTGTCTATAACAAATGCTAACTGCTTGGGTCTCAATAAAATGAAATATTTGTTGATGGTCTTAACTATAACCTCTAAATGGGACCAATTAAGCATATGCTTCCAGCTTTCTTTTTTGAAACATGATGAGATTCAAAATTTGATATTTTTTAAAACAAAAACAAATCTAAGGTATGAAACTCCCCATGCAAGCTATGAATCAACTATTTGTCATGTGGACTCTTTATGCTTCATTTAAGCTACTTTTATTAGGTTAACCTTTATTTGACCCAATGGAAGAATCTTTTCACCCCCTTGAGGCTGTCATTAGCTGGGCTGTAACTGATAATTCTCTAGGCGAAACTCCATTTAAGTTAGAGAAAGAAAAATCAATGAATAGATGACCTAAGCATTAATGAACAGTTTGAGGCCTGCACCTTTCCATAATCCCTCTCTGAAGCTGGGCCAAACACACTTCAAAACAATAAAATGGCATACCTGTGAGAATGCAATTCCAAAAGCCACTCCAGCTATGATTCCCATATTGGTCTCCATAAAACTGGTCACTAAATCATAACAGCCCTAAAGAAAACAAAGAACATTTAATCACTCTTCAAAACTATATCCTTTTGTCCATGTTTTAATGCTCATTTGAATAATGGTTATTCAGTTCAATGTACAAAACTCAGTGGCACACCATCTACCAATTATAATAAAAATTGACAAGGACTATAAGTATTAACACTTTTTATACAGCGGCGGCAGGGTGATCCATGAAGCAGGTGGGGGGGAACCTGCCCCACTTGTTCCACGGCTGCTTTCGGCCAAGCCGCATTGCAACAGCATTGGGCACAATACGTGAGGCAAACAGCCACGTCACGCCAAAACTGTCTGTTTGCTGCCTCCTGCCCAATGCCACTGCCATGAGGCCATGGAACAAGCTGGGCAACAGTAAGAAACCAGTATACCAGTTCCTTACCTCCACCCGGCTTGTTCCGCGCCTCACGGCAGCGGCATTACGTGCAACACACGAGGCAGCAAATGGCCACGGCTGAAGGCAAACAGCCACGATACGTGAAGCGGCAAATGGCCATGGCCGGAAGCAAACAGCCATGTTGCACCAAAACCGACCGTTTGCTACTTCCTGCCCAATGCAGCTGCCATGAGGCTGTGAACAAGCTGGGCGCCGGTAAGAAACCAGTATACCAGTTCCTTACCTCTGCCTGGCTTGTTCTGTGGCCTCATGGCAGCCACATTGGGTGTGACGCATGAGGCAGCAAACAGCCACATCATGCCGAAACCGAAGGGCAGGCAGGCTGTGGCTGCTGATGGACACAGTTAACCCCCATGCACTCACTGTATGCGGGGGCTGATGGTGTCTGGCAGCAGCTGCCCTGGCCCCTGCCTCGCCCTGTCCTGTGGCAATGGCACCCCTGCCCTGCCTCCCTGCGTTGCCTCACCTCACCCCACAGGATGAGTCTCCTGCCCACCGTTCCACCTGCCAGAGACCCCCTGGATCTCCCCCAACCCTGCTTGGCCCCCATAGGCATTCCTCCCCACGAGCAAAACTGAGGTGGCCACGCCCACCCAGTCTGCCGTGGCCACTGCAGCCATGCCCACCCAATGGGTCACACCCACCCAATGGGCCATGCCTACCCAGCACCCGATGATACATAACTGAGTTTTGGGTTGCAGTTTGGGCACTCGGTCTCTAAAAGGTTCACCATCACTGTCATTATAGTAATAAAACATGGGCTTTTTATTGAGGTGTGTTTGAATATTAGTAGTTCAGGTTGGTAGCTGGGCTATTGCTTTGATCTCCAGGCTTGGTAATTAGGTTGCAAACATTTCATCTCTGTTTGGGGGGGACATCTTCAGTGCAGTTTGAATTGTGTTTGGTTGTTTGGAATGCTGCTTCCGATATTTCAGTTGAAGTAGCTCTCTTGCTCTCAGTGGGGTCAATGTGGGGTGGGGTCAATGTGGCGTCAATGTGTCTGTTCACTGATTGGTTGGTGGAAAACCAGGCTTTGAGGAATTCTCTTTCTCTCCTTGACTTTGCTTATGTTATAATTGTCCTGGTTAGACTGAACTTGTATCCTTCTGAGTCCTCGTGGATCGACATGAGGAACAATGGGTCATATCTTTTGATAACCAGGGAGTGCTCATGCAGTCTGGTAGATAGCTTTTTTCTGTTTGGCTCACATAGTTCACAATTCCTTATATATAAAACATTTCAGAGATGACAGAAAGACTACTACACCAACACGACCTCACAGTAGCCCACAAACCAGCCTCAACTCTCAGACGGACTCTATCAAACCTAAAGAGCCAACAGAAACAAATCAAAGATCAGGCACCATATACAAGTCCAATATAACAACTGTGAAAAGAACTATGTGGGCCAAACAGGAAAAAAGCTATCTACCAGTCTGCATGAGCACTCCCTGGCTAACAAAAGACATGACCCATTGTCCCTCATGTCCGTCCACGAGGACTCAGAAGGACACAAGTTCGATCTAAGTGGGACCACAGTTATGACCCAAGCTAAGTCAAGGAGAGAAAGAGAATTCCTCAAGACCTGTTTCTCCACCACCCAATCAGTGAACAGACACATTGACATCAACCCCACCTACCAACCACTGAGAGCAAGAGAGCTACTTCAACTGAAATATCGGAAGCAGCATTCCAAACAACCAAACACAATTCAAACTGCACTGAAGAGGTCCCCCCCAAATGGAGATGAAGTCAACCTAATTACCAAGCCTGGAGATCAAACCAACAGCCCATCTACCAACCCGAACTACTAATATTCAAACAAATCTCAAGTAATAAAACATATCTAATAAAGGATAGGTTCCGGTCATTTATTCTGTTTTCTACATTTATGTTGACTGTTAGCACGTAACATGTGATACATGACCCAAATGATGAATTTAAAAAAGGTGGTGGAAACCACAGTGCTTTTTTTTGTCATAGAACACACTGGAACGGAGTTTCGGCACCTTTTTTCGACAGATTTTTCAAGTTTTAAAAGTAACTTTTGAAAATTTGATATTTGGTCCATTTGGACTTGAATCACCCTGTCGAGCATAGCAGGTCGGTGGCAAAATCATTAAAATGATGCATGCAGGCTGCTTGTGTGTTGAGTCCGATGCATGTGTACTTTATCCACGCTAGTTGTGATGGTGCTTCTCAGCTTGTGGCACTGCTTGGCTTGTGATTGGTCGTGTGGCCACGCGCTGTGCTTACTGGAGGCAGTGGCCATTATGATTTGTTACACAACTGACGTGTGGGTGTGTGTACAGTGATTGACTATGTGCAAAAGGTAATTTCTTTATTTTAAAAAATCGTTGGTGAATTGAAAATCTTTTTTCAAATTTTTAGTGTAAAAGTGTGACCCCAATTTTTTTTAAAAAAATGCTAATTACTTCTCAACCACTGGTCCTAAGAACTGAATATATAATTTTTTTTAATAAAAGATTAACAAGATGTGAGTTCTGGCACCTTTTTTCTTACAAAAAAAAAGCACTGGTGGAAACTAATATTAGACAGCCACGAAAATTGTCATAAATAGATTCAAATAGATTTGTCATTTGCACTGAGAAGCTGTTAATAGATTTGAATCTATTTGCTGAATTCTTTGCTTTAAGTAGTAATTATTATGGGGATGTTTGTATTCATAATAGTAGTAGTGTTGTGGTCCAGTGGTGAAGATGCTCGCCTTCCACTTGGAAGGTTGAGAGTTCATTCCTAGGTAGCAGCAGATGTTTCTCTCCTAGGGCGCAAAGAAAAAATATCTGCTGCAAACTTTGCGTGGCATCAGGAAGGCCATCTGCCAGTAAACGCTCAGCTCCATCTCATCTCCCCAACTCTATCCTGAATTAATGGATTACAGGGTCGTAAAAAGAGCGTTTTAAAAAAAAATTATAGTCATAATAGATATGGGAAGTTAGTTCAGAAATCTCTTAGAAAGTTTATTAACAGGGCTGTGTGGAAAGCATCTTTTTTCTGTTAATACCTGAAAAACTTTCATTAGAACACTTACTATGACCAGGATAAGATTGTTACCAATCCCCCAGAAACATGTTTCATTATTTAATTAATTAAACATTAATTTATTTTATTTATTTTATTTATTTGTGATATTACTCAATGATCAATAACTAAAGACAGGGTCACAAAATAGTGTGCATAATAGGTAGAGAAATGTATGTATGTATGTATGTAAGTATGTATGTATGTATGTATGTATGTATGTATGTATGCATTAAATACCTTATTCTGAAAGCCTGAAATGAACCATACCTTCTGGTTTATTTTAGTAGGAGCAATAGTCATGTTACGCAGGTCCATAGAATTACAGTCACTCGCATTCATACAACAACTTGGAGGAATTCCATGTTCACTAAAATAAGGGCTAGTATTCCAGTTGGTGTAGTTCTGGACACCACAACACCTCAGCTAATAAGGATGAGAAAAAGGAAAGGAAAATTACAAAACTGGGAAAGGTTTTATGCATTTGACTTCAAAACATTCCAGACAAATAAACTATTTATAGTCCAAAAAGAGAAAGAGAAAAGAAATCTCCTTTCTGAAAACATAGTCAAGAGATTATTACTATAGTATCATTATAATTTGTCAGAATGATGACCAAAAGGCAAAAGACAAGATTCTTGTCTAGAGAAATATACAATCTAAACTTCAAATGCAGGTAAAAATTGAGAAATGAAAGAAATTTGCGAAGTTTTGTCTTTACAAAAGTAATTTCATGATTACCTTCCTACATTTTCATCAAAGAATTATATAAAAGAGCATTTTTACTCCAACGCTGTGGAAATCTAAGTGCCTGAAAGCAATGAAGTTCACAGATAGTTGGAGAGAATATTCAAACTGCTAAGCTTGTAAGCCGCCCTGAGTCTTCGGAGAAGGGCGGGATATAAATGGAATTTTTAAAAAAACACCAGTTCTCTCTCACACAAAAAAACCTTCTGTGTTGTAGGAGAGTATAATCAGATCATTGGGCTCTCTATTCCAATATTACCAGATCAGTTATATCTGATATATAATTGACAGTAGCTACGCTGGGACTTCCTGAATGTAAATCTTTTGTGTAAAATATCCAGAACCAGAAAAATGAATCCATAAAAAACACTGCCAACACCTACCTACACTTTCATACTGCAGTCCAAACACTGATTTTCAGTTCAGCAGCTCTAAACTTACATTATGTTGTACATCATCCACTGCTTGGCTCTTCTCATCATTTCCATTGTAATTCTGGATGGCTTCAGTATATGTCCTAAGGAAAGTGTCCTTGATCTAAAAGGAAATTGAGACAATGGGATAAACTGCATGAGGCAACAGTCCAATTACATTTCTAGTGAGTTTTCTCCTAGTGAGGAAACATCATTTTTAGATGAAAAAAATAAAAATAAAAATTTCTCATGTCATTTCTCCTGAAAAAAATATTAAAGGATAATATAAGTCATCACTGAACATTCAATAGTTCCCTATATTGGTGCAACCACAGAGAAATGAAAATTAAATCTCACATTTGGTAGTGTGAGAGCCAAAATCCTGACTGACAAAGGGAGAAGCAATTATTTAAAATGAAACTAAATGAGGCTGCCATGCCTTTAAAAAGAAACAAACAAAAAAAACAGCAGGTCTGCCCTCTTCCCTGACCTCTTCACCGTAATGGTATCAGAAAAAAATACTCCTGCTCTGATTGATGATATAGAGAGGCCCTTATGAAAATCAGAATTCTTGTGTGGTAATCCTAACCATTTTCCCCCTAAAAAATGTTACAGAGTTCTAAGAGACTTGTTCTTTGTATTAATCATTTCCAGTCCTGCAAGGCTCAAGAAATCAGAAACAGAAATAGAAATAAAAATAGAAATCAGAAATAGAAATGAAAGGGAGCGAGGGAGGGAGGAAGGAAGGAAGATTTGAGCTGCCTTTCCAGCAAATCTTTACAGCAGCTTCACACATTATTTGCAAGAATTATCTATGTCATGATTCTTAAACACTTTGGTCTCAGCCTCCCATTTTTAAAAATGACGGAGGACCCCAAAGAATTTATATCCATCAATATGTACTGTGTTAGAAATTAAAATTTAGAAATATAAAAATATTTATTTATTATCTGACTTCAAGAAAGACCAGAATTGTTGATCTAAGTTTCTTAGAGAAACTGAGAGGTTTTCTGGGAAATACTGATTATTGGTCTGGAACAGTATGTATTTGTGCCAAGAACAGGGTCTTACTTCCTGAGTGTTTCTATGTGTTTCTGTGTGAACCCAGGAAAAGACTTGGCTGTTTTAAAGAACTGCAGATCTCATGCTTCCATGTTTTAAAACACCTTTTCTGGATATTCAGTCCTTCAGTGGTGGGTTCTTTAGCTGCTTCTAAAAAGCAAACATTTCAGGAACCAAACAAAATTGTTGGGTCTTTTTAGAAGCATAAACCCTATCCTATATTAATTTTTAATTGTAATTTTATAATTAGAAATGATAATGTGTTTCTGAACAGCAGTCCCAGGTCCTATGTCACTAAAGCAATGTCAAGAGTTCCTTAATTTGAGAATGTGACAAGAAAGTTTTATAGAAAGAAAATAGAAAGAAAACCAAAGCAGAACTTTCAGGACACCAACAATAGCTTTTTGGACTCCCCCTTTATTATAATCAGAACATTTTGTCAGATAGTCTTCATATGGCTTATGAAAAATATGCTATAATATATATTGAATGGTGGAAAAGACACATCTGTCTTGGATTAAATAGTAGCTCAATAGTAGCAACTGTGCAAGGGATCTTGGAGTCCTAGTGGACAGCAGTGTGCTGCAGCTGCCAAAAAAGCCAACACAGTGCTAGGCTGCATTAACAGAGGGACAGAATCAAGATCACGTGAAGTATTAATACCACTTTACAATGCTTTGGTAAGGCCACACTTGGAACACTGCATCCAGTTTTGGTCACCACGATGTAAAAAGGATGTTGAGACTCTAGAAGGAGTACAGAGAAGAGCAACAAAGATGATTAGGGGACTGGAGGCTAAAACATATAGGGAACGGTTGCTGGAATTGGGTATGTCTAGTTTAATGAAGAGAAGGGCGAGGGGGGACATGATAGCAGTGTTTCAATATCTCAGGGGTTGCCACAAAGAAGAGGGAGTCAAGCTATTCTCCAAAGCATCTGAGGGCAGGACAAGAAGCAATGGATGGAAACTAGTCAAGGAGAGAAGCAACCTAGAACTAAGGAGAAATTTCCTGACAGTTAGAACAATTAACCAGTAGAACAACCTGCCTCCAGAAGCGGTGAATGCTCCAACACTGGAAGTTTTTAAGAAGAGACTGGATAGCCATTCGTCTGAAATGGTATAGGGTTTCCTGCCTGAGCAGGGGGTTGGACTAGATGACCTCCAAGGTCCCTTCCAACTTTATTATTATTGTTGTTGTTGTTTGTTGTTAAAATTGTCTTCTAATTTCATCAGTCTAGGTCTATTTTGTGCTCATTTCTAGGTATATTGTTATTATATTTTAGTGCAGTAAAGAAATTACAACTTTCAAAGCAGCAACATAACCATTTTAGTTAGGTATCGCATCTTAAAAATCCTGAGTTACACAAATACTTGTTCAGTGAAAGTAGCAAAAGAAAATCTGTACAACGAACAAAGAAATAAATTTAATTTCAAGGCAAATATAGGATAGCAAAAGCCTATATACCCTTCTGCCAATTGAAGCACCACCCAGAATATACAGAGTTGCTGAATTATTTCTAAATTATAATACCCATTACCTAAGAAGCTTCAACCTTTGTTGCCATCAACCGGCTAACAAGGAAGTTAGACTCACCTCATGACGAAATACAAATCCTGAAATGCCAGCCACTAGCTCAGCCAGGAAGACCAGAGATAGAAACATAGCATACTAAAAAAGAAGAAAGAAAGAGAGAGAAAAAAGAAACATCCACAGGTATAGAACAGATTACTCACACTGAAGAGGGCTTCCATTCCATAAATGTTTTATTAAAAAGGTAAAGGTTCCCCCGCACATGCGTGTTAGTCATTTCTGACTCTAGGGGCTGGTGCTCATCTCCGTTTCAAAGCCAAAGAGCCAGCACTTGTCCAAGGATGTCTCCGTGGTCATGTGGCCGGCATGACTAGACACCAATGGCGCACGGAACGCTGTTACCTTCCCACCGGAGTGGTCCCTATTTTTCTACTTTCATTTTTATGTGCTTTCGAACTGCTAGGTTGGCAGAAGCTGGGACGAGTAACAGGTGCTCACTCTGTTACGTGGCACTCGGGATTCGACCTGCCAAACTGCCGACCTTCTGATCGACAAGCTCAGCGTCCTAACCCACTGAGCCACCGCATTACTGGAGCAAAAAAACCCCAGCAACTCTTAATATGCTATTCTTATTTCCCCTTTGTAACCTTATGTGCACACAATCAGCACCCTATGAAAAAGTAGTAAAACAGGGTCCCTTGGGGTACGAGACTACCATTTTTCTTAAGTTTACTCATTCAGTTGCAAGAAACTAAAAACAGATACAGGAGTCCTAGAAAAAAAAGGGAGGTATCTGCCCTCCAAGTCTTTTTTTAAAGAACTGCAACAAGGATATTACATCTGGTCAGTGGGTTAGGACGCTGAGCTTGTCGATCAGAAGGTCGGCAGTTTGGCGGGTCGAATCCCGAGTGCCACGTAGCAGAGTGAGCGCCTGTTACTTGTCCCAGCTTCTGCCAACCTAGCAGTTCGAAAGCACGTAAAAATGCAAGTAGAAAAATAGGGACCACTACGGTGGGAAGGTAACAGCGCTTCGTGCGTCTTTGGCGTCCAGTCATGCCGACCACATGACCACGGAGACGTCCTCGGACAAGCGCTGGCTCTTCGGCTTTGAAATGGAGATGAGCACCGGCCCCTAGAGTCGGAAACGACTAGCACGCATGTGCGGGGGAACCTTTACCTTTACCTTATAAAGAAAGGTATTCAAGTGATGGGATGTGCCTCTTTCTCAACAGGAAAACTTTTCTAGGATCCTTTATATACCTATTGTTGAAGAAAAGCAGCATGTGAGTGAAAAAGGTGCATGGCTGCTTTCTTGGGATTGTCTTTTTCACAAAAGAAAGGAAAAGGGCTGGTGAAAGGGTACTTTATTGAGGAAATGAATAGCTTCTGTAATGTTGACGCTGGTGGATTTATTCTTTTCTTCTTGCTGGGCTAACCAAACTTAAAAATACTGGAAATGGAATGGAGTGGCAGCATGTTGAACTGCTTAGTCAAGAGGAGAAAGTAGTTCTAAACTTTTGGGCTACTTTAGAGCAAATAAGAAGCCACTGATAACTAAGCTCAGTCCCCCCTAGGGCTACCCAAGTCCCTTTCAAAGTTATGGGAATCCTTGTATGTATCTGAAAAGCACTCCAATAGTGTAGCCATATAACTTGTTAATTTCAATTTTCACAAGAAGATTGTGAGATTATAGCTTGGATATTAGTCAAGCCAAGGAATAAAATCAATTCTTCCCCTCAGTCTGTGTTCATTCCGGTCATATGAGTTGATCTAAAAAGTGAAATGTTAATGCAAACTAATAAATAAAAATGTTACGCAAGAATGCAAAATCTCTAACACTCCAGAGTGTGGCGCGCTCGTATTTTCTAACTTATGGCCATTGGGTTGGGGACAGATTTTTCTGATTATGATGTACGGGCTTTGGCTCAATATTTGTTCTTTACAGGTCCACACTTGAGAATTCAAAAGCAGGTCCCCTCACCTTCTATAAAAAGGCAAGGGCAACAGTAATATATATCTTTCAAGAGTGTTGTGAGAATTGAAAAGTGAAAGGAACAACTGCCACCTGCCTAACATTAACAATACCACCACGCGGGTATTTTAATACTCTGTTATTTTTGAAGTCATTATTGTTCTTTGCTATGATATTTCATTCTGGTGTGGAAAGTTTCTTCTAAACTTCAGTGGGACATGCAAGACCCATCAACTCTTGGGGGTCAATACTGACCACTTTGGGGAGCCTGGTCTAGAAAGAGTTGAAGGCAGTATTACAGGAATCATGATTTACATGGGGCCTTTGTTTGCAGAGAAAAACTACCTGGCTTGAACAATCTGGCAAAAAAACAAATCCTAAAATAAATACTTCAAGTTTTATTCAAAAGCATTCAAAAATTAAAGGCACGTATTTTAGATGACTAAAACCATGGTTCCATGACAAATCAGTGGCACCTGCTTTCCACGTGGCTGCAGTCTCCAGGGTCCCGTAGAGGCAACTCAAGCAGGTATTTCTGTGGGGTTTTCTCCGGCTGCAGCTGCCAGCTGGCTCCGATTCTGAACTCGTACCAAGGCGGCTCGTTGGGAGCTGCGGCCAGAGAAAACTCTGCCAACATGCGCTTATTGATCCCTTTTCTGTAGACTATAGGATTGCAGCCAAAGCGTTTATTATCCAGGTAAGCTGCTATCTCAATGACATGGATTTGGATATGCCTGTAGAATCTTCCCACTCCACTCACCCACCCCCACCCCAAGCCTCCTATTAATTACTTTTTCCCATAACTGCGATGGAAAACCTATGTAAAAGTGTACAGAGTTGTCCTCAATGTACAACTATAACTGGGATCGGAACACCTGCCACTAAGGGATGCAGGTGTTAAATGATTCACACCTGGTTTTATGACATTTTTGCCACGGTCATTAAGTGAATCCAGCTTCCCCCGTTGACTTCGATTGTTGGAAGCCAGCTGGGAAGGTGGCAAATTACAATCATGTGACCATGGGATACCAAAGCCTCATATATGCATGATGGTTGCCAAGTGCCTGAACTTTCATCAGGTGAACATGGGGACATTGTGGCAGTCATCAATGTAAGGACTGGTGGTAAGTCACTTTTGTTTCAGCATTGTTGTAACTTCAAATGCTATAAACAAATTGTCATAAGTTGAGGGCCACCTGTGTTTAGTGGCAAAAGTGTGTATTTGATTTCCCCCCGTTCTTCTGCTTTTCATAAACTTGTATTAATTGAATTTATGTATTACACACAAATCGCCAATAATTATTTAGAACTGTTTACTCTGTTTTCTAAAATACGGTACTTGTTCCACAGAATTCTTTCAACACAGCCCATGGTTTATTCAAAATCTGAAACTACTCTGGAAAATTAACATATTCGGACACACACCTAAGCCACCACAACTCTTTTATGATTCTGATCTCTTCCTGAGAATAGGAATTAGTGAACTGAATTATTTCCCAGATTTTAAAGCAATCAGCATCTTTCTTCTCAAATCAAGCTATTTCTTGGGTTATATGTTAACAACAAATATGCACATTATGGAACAAAGCTGAACTGTTAGGTATAGTTTTTCAAAAAGGTTTGCATGCAAAAAAAAACCACCCCATTTTTTTCTGACCTGGCATTCCGTAAGCATGATATTTGGGACATTCCAGAAAATGATCAATTCACAAAATTATACAAATAAGGTGATTTATGGCCTCTTGTTCTTCACAGGTGTATGCCTACACGTGCACCTGAACCTTCAGCTTTCTAGAATGACATTATTTAACCTCACCAGTTTCAGCATCCATGGGCTTCCTCGACACGTTGCAAAACAGCCAAACAGTCCAAAGACTATGATTGTGGTACCCGTCCCGATGAGAACATATGGAGCATTAGTGGAGTTTTCAGCAATAAGTGAGATATATGTGCCTAAAGTCAACTTCCCCCAGATACCAACAGCAAGAAGGATAACACCAGTTATCTGGAAAATAAGAAGCAGGAAAAGAGAAGCTTGATTAGATTTTATAAGGGTTATACATGATATTCCCGACAACAGATTTTTTTCCCCAAACGTACAGAATAACTGATCAGAAAAATACTTTTATTTATTAGGCTAATTAGGAAGGAACAATGCCACAAATCAAGGCCCCAGAACAATAAATCAACTGCCTACACAGAACATTTTATTGACAAAAGTATCCAGCATACTTAGGGGATACCTCCTGCTAAGTGTTTTCCTCAAGCTTTTTCTGTCAACCACTAGGGGAAAAATTGCACATATTTGTTTTATTTTGTCTTCATATTAAGTTCTGGTTTGAATCTCAAATGTGAAAATGTTCAATTAGTCAACTTCATTCCACAATCCTTCCAGATTTTCCAGCCAGCCTGATCCCAAAAGTAAAAAGCACTGTCTTGGGAAAGGCAGATCCAGATTTCCCTATTCACAAGAAAAGATCAATCACCGACTCTTCCTTAGGAAAAATATCAGGTGTAAATTGTGATGTTCTCAATCTGTCTTTTTGCTATATATTGTTAAAATATATATATAATCTGCACATACATTCCATTCATAATAATCCAGCATTTGGTGAAATCAAGATGTCCTTTGGTGACATCTAGTGGATACTATAAAATATATCATTTGCATATGTGGATATTCTTTCGCACATGGGATTATATCTAGAAACCACAAATCTTTGGGGCAGTTTAAGGAAAAAAGAATATAATTATATTGAACAGAATTACCACTTCTGGTGGTTCTACTGATTGAACAGTAACTTCTGAAAAAGTTGCCCCTCAAATCTAGTCCTCTGTTGTTTCTCACTAGCTATGGTGGCCAACCAAAAATCATAGTTGAAATACAGGTAGTCTTCATTTAGCAATTATAGTTGGGACCGACAACTCAGTCATTTAAGTAATCACTACATGAAAAAATGGCTGTGCTTACGTATGACTTCAGTTTTCTTTTGCTTTATAAGCCTGTGAAAATGGTAAATGCAAGGACTTGCAAAGTTACTTTTCCATAACTGTTGTAACTGTGAACAGAAGCTAAATGAGGCAGTAGCTACAGTAAAATTTCTCTGACTTACTTAATTCTGTCTCAAGTATTTAATCTATCACCCTGGTGCTGCTCTGGCAACTTCACATGCACATAGATAGATGATCTTATCCAAAAAGATACCCAATATTCCTGAATTACATTTACAGATTCCTAACAATGTTTTCCCCTTCATGGATTACTGCCTTGTCATGGCGAAGAGGCTTGCATAATTCATTGAAGCTATGAGCTATGCCGTGCAGGACCACCCAAGACGGACAGATCATAGCAGAGAGTTCTGACAAAACGTGATCCACTGGAGAAGGAAATGGCAACCCACTCCAGTATCTTTGCCATGAAAACCCTATGGGCAGTACCAAAAGGAAAAACGATATGATGCTGGAAGATGAGCCCCTCAGGTCGGAAGGCGTCCAATATGCTACTGGGGAAGAGCAGAGGGCTAGTACTAGTAGCGCCAGAAAGAATGAAGCGACTGGGCCAAAGCCGAAAGGACACTCAGCTGTGGATGTATCTGGTGGTGAAAGGAAAGTTCGATCCTGTAAAGATTTTTTCTCCATAGGTACCTGGAATGTAAGATCCATGAATCAAGGCAAGCTGGACACGGTCAAACAAGAGATGACAAGACTGAACATCGACATCTTAGGAATCAGCCAACTAAAATGGACAGGAATGGGTGAATTTAATTCAGATGACCATCAGGTATACTACTGCGGGCAAGAATCCCTCAGAAGAAATGGAGTAACCTTCATAGTCAATAAAAGAGTAGGAAAAGTAATACTGGGATACAATCCCCCAAATGACAGAATGATCTCAGTTCGAATCCAAGGCAAACCATTCAATATCACAGTAGTCCAAGTCTATGCCCCAACCACCGGTGCTGAAGAGGATGAAATTGACCGGTTCTATGAAGCCCTACAGTACCTTATAGAACTAACACCAAAAAATCATGGGGGATTGGAATGCTAAAGTAGGAAGCCAAAAGTTAACCGGAATAACAGGCAAGTTTGGCCTTGGAGTACAAAATGAAGCAGGGCACAGGCTGATAGAATTTTGTCAAGAGAATACGATGGTCATAGCAAACACTCTTTTCCAACAACCCAAGAGACGGCTCTACACATGGACATCACCAGATGGTAAACACAGAAATTAGATTGACTATATGCTCTGCTTCCAAAGATGTAGAAGCTCTATACAGTCAATAAAAACAAGACCAGGAGCTGACTGTGGCTCAGACCATAAGCTTCTTGTTGCAAAATTTAGGTTTGAACTGAAGAAAGTAGGGAAAAGCACTAGGCCACTCAGATATGAACTAAATCATATCCCTGATAAATGCACAGTAGAGATGACAAATAGATTTAAGGAATTAGATCTGATAGACAGAGTGCCTGAAGAGCTATGGACGGAGGTTTGCAACATTGTACAAGAGGTAGCAACTAAAGTCATCCCAAAGAAAAAGAAATGCAAGAAAGCAAATGGCTGTCTGAGGAAGCTTTGCAAATAGCTGAAGAACTATGCAAGAACGAACGTCCCTGATAACCACAATGAGGTGGTCACTGACTTCGAGCCAGACATCCTAGAATGTGAAGTGGAATGGGCCTTAGGAAAGCTGAGCAACAACAAAACTAGTGGAGGTGACAGTATTCCAGCTGAGCTAATCAAAATCTTAAAAGACGATGCAGTAAAAGTGATACACTCAATTTGCCAGCAAATTGGGAAAACTCAACAGTGGCCACAGGATTGGAAAAGATCAGTTTACATTCCAATTCCAAAGAAAGGCAGTGCCAAAGAATGTTCAAACTATCGCACCATTGCACTCATTTCTCATGTAAGTAAAGTTATGCTTAAAATCCTACAAGCTAGACTCCAGCAGTATGTGGATCGAGAACTACCAGAAGTACAGCCAGGATTTCAAAGAGGCAGAGGAACTAGAGATCAAATTGCCAACATATGCTGGATCATGGAGAAAGCTAGGGAGTTTCAGAAAAACATCTACTTCTGCTTCATTGACTATGCTAAAGCATTTGATTGTGCGGATCAGAACAAACTGTGGCAAGTTCTTAAAGAGATGGAAGTACCAGACCATCTTATTTGTCTCTTGAGAAACCTATATGTGGGCCAAGAAGCAAAAGTGAGAACTGGACACGGAACCACTGATTGGTTCAAAATTGGAAAAGGAGTCTGGCAAGGCTGTATACTGTCGCCCTGCCTATTTAACTTATATGCAGAGCACATCATGAGAAAGGCAGGGCTAGATGAATCAAAAGATGGAATTAAGATTGCCGGAAGAAATATCAACAACCTAAGATATGCAGATGATACCACTCTAATGGCAGAAAGTGAAGAGGAACTAAAGAGCCTCTTGTTGCGGGTGAAGGAGGGTGTAAAAGTTGGCTTAAAACTTAACACTAAGAAAACCAAGATCATGGCATCCGGCCCTCTCAATTCCTGGCAAATAGATGGGGAAGAAATGGAGGTAGTGACAGATTTTATTTTCCTGGGCTCCAAGATCACCACAGATGGGGACTGCAGCCAAGATATTAAAAGACGCTTGCTCCTGGGGAGGAAAGCCATGGCAAATCTAGACAGCACACTAAAAGGCAGAGACATCACCCTGCCAACAAAAGTGCATATAGTCAAGGCTATGGTCTTCCCAGTTGCAATGTATGGCAGTGAAAGTTGGACCATAAGAAAGGCTGAGCACCAAAGAATTGAGGCCTTTGAACTATGGTGCTGGAGAAGACTCCTGCGCATCCCTTGGACTACAAGACAATCAAACCGGTCAGTCCTAGAGAAGATCAACCTTGACTGCTCTTTAGAAGGCCAGATCCTGAAGTTGAAACTCAAATACTCTGGCCACCTAATGAGAAGGAAGGACTCACTGGAGAAAAGCCTAATGCTGGGAAAGATTGAGGGCAAGAGAAGGGGACGACAGAGAATGAGGTGGCTGGATGGAGTCCCTGAAACAGTAGGTGTGAGCTTAAATGGACTTCAGAAGATGGTAGAGGACAGGAAGGCCTGGAGGAACATTGTCCATAGGGTTGCGATGGGTCAGACACAGAAACAACTTTGCAACTAACAACAACAAAAACAGTGTTTTAATTCCCCCCTCTCATCAACAAGACCAGCATTAAAAATATTAGGATGACATTATCTGGATGATGTAATTCACATTTTTTTTCAAAATTGCACATGAAAAAACAGGCACACAAAGACCACAGAAGAAGCTAGTGTCTTTTCTCTCTACTACTCTCTTTTTCCTCTCTTTACTTTTCTCTACTAACCACTTCTAGGCTTTAAAGGTAATAACCAACATCTTGAATTGTACCTGGAAGCAAATTGGTAGCCAATGTAGCTTGTGGAGCAGTAGTGCAACATGGGCCAGTCTGGGGGCCCCAAGAACTGCCCATGCCGCCACATTTTGCACCAGTTGTAGCTTCCAAATACTCTTCAAGGGCATTATGATACTATTGTACAAATGAGACAATACAGTATTGGTATCATGATTCCTGACATATGAAGTTGAGTCATTATGTGATGATGCTGTAACGTATATGCTGTCATTTGCTCCACTTGATTCCCATGGTAATACCCCTGGGGCTGGGTCACTTGTCCAACTCCACATAATTTCAAGGAATATCCTAATAATATCTACATTCTTTTAATTTAGTTTTTTACTGTTCCACAAACTCCATAGCCAGTAAGCTGCCTTAAGTGTCTTATGTCTCAATTTTACATTCTGGGAGCTTCCAGAAAAAGTAGTTTTAAATTATAACTGAAGCTCTGAATCATCCTCTGTGAATAACATACAGAGGTTCTATGCTTACCACATCCTGTAGACAATCTTCTACAACTTAGTGAATTCTTCACGGAAGTCTTATCATTTGTGTAGAGCACATATTACTAGATAATTCATCTATTCTCCTTAATTCCTGAACTTAATGTCAGGCACAAGTAACCAGGTACAGGAATTTAGTTCAAAGTACTTCAAGTTTATTATATCTACCTATATACAAGAAACAGATTTAAAATATACACATTATATCTCAAATTTATCCCATTAATCTGATTATTAGATCTAGATGCTATTGCCAGTTTGTCTATAGTTAGGCTGAAGAGTAAAGGTGATAAAGGACAACATTCTTAGTACTTCTTAAAATCATAATGGGATCCAAACTATAAATGTTAAGTTTTATCTGAGCTTTAGTTGGTTTGCAGATAAAGTAAATCAGAGCCTTGGTGGAGCAGTGGGCTAATGCCTCCTTAAGTAACGCCAGCTGCCTGCAATTAGTGCAGGTTCCCATCCCACCAGGCTCAAGGTTGACTCAGCCTTCCATCCTTCTGAGGTAGGTAAAATGAGGACCCAGATTGTTGGGGGCAATAAGCTGACTTTGTAATAATGCCGCTTGGGGGGGGTGCGCGAAAGCCCTAATAATAAGCAGGCATATACATAGAATGAAGGCTATTGCTAAGCACATTGATTTGTGCTTTAAATTGTAAGCCACCCTGAGTCTTCGGAGAAGGGCGGGATATAAATGGGATTTAAAAAAAAATCTTACCAGTGTTAAATTTAGATTTAATTAATATTTCTTTTAAAACTTTAATTTTGCAGGAGTCAAAGGCTTTAAATATATCTCAGGAACATACAGGCAATGAGGATTTATTAACTTTATTAATTTGTAAAATATTTAATCTTGCCGACAAAAGGTCTGTATAAAAGCTATGGCAATGCATGGCTGTGAGATTTCAACCATAAGGAAGGTTGAGTACTGAAGAATCAATGTTTTTGAACTGTGGGGTTGAAGAAGACTCTTGAGAATCCCTTAGACTTCAAGGAGATCAAATCAGTTAATCCTAAAGGAAATTAACCCTGACTGTCCTTTGGAAGGATAGATACTGAAGCTGAAGCTCAAATACCACCAAATGAGAAGAAAGGACTCAATGGAAAAAAAAACTGAAGATTGAAAGCAAAAGGCGAAGGGGGCAGCAGAAGATGAGATGGTTAGAAAGTGACACAGTGGGGAGACAGGAAGGACAGAAGGGCTGGCATGCTATGGTCCATGGAGTCGCAAAGAGTCAGATACAACTTAGCAATTGAACAACAATAATATTTAATATTTTCCCAATGAGGTAGATATATTGAGATGGAATATTATCTGGATTCCTGGAAGGTGTGCATTCCAGAAGAACAAGCGATACTGCAATTTAGATAGTTTGTATGGGGAAAAGGGTGCAGGTGGTTTCCAGCGTATATGTTTTATCGTGCAAATAGTCTGCTTGGTAAGATTTTCGTCTATAGATGAGGAATAATGAAGAAAACTATTTAGAAGAATCTCAATATGTCTTTCTTGGTTTTTAGAACCTGGCATATATTATTATTTGGAATAAAACCAGCATGTTCCTGTGAATAATTTTACCAATTATCAAGTATAATAAGCTAACAATTTAATGTAGGGGTTATAATCTGTGAGATGAGCCTGTAAAATGCTAAATCTTGGGAATTTTTTTCCTGATTTAAGGATCTAAATTAACTTAGACTATTTCTGGGATTTTAATAAAGGTTCCCTTGGTGCAAAGTATTGCATTAAAATAGAAAATCAGGAAATAATGTTTATTTAAATTATTTATAAATACCAACATTCCATCAGAGCCAGGGGGTTTTCCATTTTGAATAATATTAAAGTCTTTGATGATTGCCAAAATAGAAAATGGAGGGTCCATGAATTATATATGTTCTAGAGCATGGGTGTCAAACTCGCCACGTCATGTGATATGTTGCGAAGTATTGTGACTTTTTTTGCATTGCTGGAGCTGGGATGGGTGCAGCCTCCACATGATGCCCGCTGGCTGGCAGTTTGACACCCCTGTTCTAGAACTAATGCTGGAAATGTTTACTTATTTAAATATTATTTCATTTTTAGTGGTGATGGATTATTTGAGGAATATAATTGTTGAACACATGAACCATTAATTATATTCCTCAAAAAATCCATTTCAACTCCTAGAGTTCCCCAGACATTATGAAGTTGGGGGAAAAAACTGCTTAATTGTTGAAAATAATTGTTGAAGAATATAATTGTTTTTCTCAACTTCATAATCTCTGAGGAATTCTAGGAGTTGAAGTCACACAGCTTCAAATGTTGAGGTTGAGAAATATGGCTCTAGAAGATTCTGAACTAGTTCTGGCTAGTTATTCAGTAGAATGAAGAATATTGTGAAGATAGTTGAAGATGCATAATATGAAGATAAAGTAAAAGATGCACGATTTTCTCCTGAAATTTCTGCAATTTTTTCCTTAGTAATTAACATTTAAGCCCCAGGACAAAAAATGTAATTGTTGTGGCCAATTATTTAATGGAAAGCACCCAAAGAAATATGATCTAATTATGTTTCAGTACACATTCAGGACATTAATTTATCATCTATTACTACTAAAACTCTTGTTCCTGTAACCTGTAACTGACTGATACAATGCATCATAGGGCAACAATTTTTAATCAAGGTACCTCAAATGGGTTAACTTACAGTATGCATCCAAAATCCAGAACCAATTACTGCCATGGAACTGAAATCTGCCAAATTTTATAAAACATTTTATGATAAAAAATACGATAAAACTGTTTATGATATAATACAAAATGTGATAAAATATTTCCATGCTGTTGTTTGATTATAGTATACAGATCAGTATGGGCTGTTTTCAAGACAGAGGCATCTCTGAATTTATTCCAACTTTTCCTGTGAAGACAGTACATTAGACATTCTGTCACTGTTGAAGGCATTGAGGAATCTGGTAAGGAAATATCTCTGAAAGGATGACACAAGGGGTCAAGGATTATCTCAGGGGTGTCAAACACAATTTCATTGAGGGCCACATCAGCTTTGTGGTTGCCCTCGGTGGGCCGGGTGGGTATGGTCAGGGTGGGCGCGGCCTACCGGGTGGGCGTGGCTGGAGTGCACATGGCCTACTGGGTGGGCATGGCCAGCTCTACATCATTGGCATCAAGGGTGCCTATGGGAGCCTGGGCAGGAGTGGGACAGATCTTGGGGTCTCTGGCAGAAGGAGGGTCTCTGGGCCAGGGCCAAGGCAGCGGGGGCCGTTCCCTCACTGTTTCCAGGATGGCTTTGGGGGCCACATGAAACCACTTCGTGGGCCGGATCCAGCCCCCGGGCCTTGTGTTTGACATGTCTGGATTATCTAGTCCTCTATATATATTTTTCTGTGAACAAGATATGTACTACAAAACTGAAAGACAATGTTTTAGGACAAAACATATTGTTGCACACACATTTCTATTAGTAGTGATCATGCAGCTAGAGTTGACGAATATTTATTGATCAGAATAATACACTGGTTTCACATTTATCAACTATATTTCTGCTGAGACACCATGCCATGTAAATGTGCTTCTGATCCTCCACTGTTCCTCTTTGGTAATTTGGCCTTTCTTAGTGAGGTCACTGAGAGTCTTCTTGATCCAGTTGTCAGTTTTTGTATTGTGTTAAGTGATCGCTGGGATGTAAGTTTCTTTGTCTTCTAGTAATTATTTTGCTTTTTGTAAACATTATGATCTGTCCGTATAGTAACAGTGATTTGGCCTTTGTCTGCTGGTAGGATGATGATGTCTGGTCCTTTTTTAGGTTTCTGAGGGCTGCTTTGTCTTCTGTTATGATGGATTCTGCTCTTGTCTTCTTCTGGCCTGTGGAATGATGGTTTCTCTGATGTTTACTTGGACCTGTGTGGGAAATCCAGTAGCTTTAAATGCTCCTTCTAAAGCAGCAAAGAATTCCAGGTGGTTGGCATCACCTGGGTTGGCTTGAACACCCATGAATCAAGGGGAAAATGTATTTAAGGTGTTCTTGACCTGGGCTACCTATGTGCCCATGACCACTTTCAATCACCTTTATCTTTGGAATCTAAATTGCTGCTGCACAACTTATATTTCCAGTTCTTCTTCCTACATAATGGTTCTCTTAAGGCCATCTGGGACACCTTGTTAAAAGATATGCAGATAAAAAAAGGAAACTGATAATTAGCACAGACCGTAACATTGACAGTATGTCTGGCAAATTTTGCTCAACTTCCCAAACCTAAAATATTTTTGCTTTAAAACAAAATATTTTGTACAAACAGAAATGAAACATTTAAAAATAGAAATATTCTTTCCCATATACAATATCTCTAACATACCAACATGTGACTGTTAAGTAACGCACTGTTTACATTTGATGCATTATTGAGATCTGAAAGGGATACAATTCTCCAGCTCATGTTAATTAAATCAAGGTAATGTTTCCATGCTGCTATCTACCATCTCTTGATCTTGTGAGAATCAGCAACAATTTCCCATCAACACTATCAGAGGGAATGAAGGGGAAAAAAACAGAATAGGTCTATTTCATTAGTCTTTGACCTTGTTAGCATAGTTTAGCCAATATAAGACATGCCCCTTCTCAGTTCAGCAGAATTTGAGAACTTTTAATTGTCCTGCCAAGTCACTCTGCAGTGACAAGTACTCAGAATCAATTCCAATAACTTTGCCTCTCCTCCTCTTTCCCATTTGCACCTCGGAAGGACAATATCTCATTTATACAAAGTCCAATCTTTAGTTAACCCCAGCCTGAGATTTGAAAGCAATGTTGGATTCTTTTTCTGTAAAGAGCTGATTTCTGCAGATGGGCTGGAGACCACTTTCTAGCTATAAGGAGAATCAAAGTCCAAAGTGAACAGATAAAAGTTTTTTTTTTTGCCTCTCACTGTCATCTCCTTGTTCTGTTCTCAGCAAGCTGCCCCAAATGAAGCAATTTGTTTGGCTGAAGTGATCATTTTTGAAGGCCACATGAAATCAGGGTGTTGTCACCCATGGTACTAGGGCTGCACATGCTTTGACAATGATTCGGAAAAGTGTTCTGAACCTCACATGAGCAGAGCATCTCTTTGCTATTAATTAAAACAGACATCAGTTGGCTTGTGAGGTGATTCTTAAAGCAGCTGCATCGTTTTTCAGTTACTGACACTTACGTACTGATGGTTTGGAGAATCGTAAATTTGTACCCAATTCCTTTTACTTATCTAATTTGTCTTATTCTTTATTTACTATAAAACCTATATAAAACTCCTTATGTCAGCTAGTGACCATGGCATACTCCCTCCATGTATTAATCTAACACAGACATGTCAAACACAAGGCCCGGGAGCCGGAGCCGGTCCGCGAAGTAGTTTCATGTGGCCCGCAAAGCCATCCTGGAAACAGTGAGGGAACGGCCCCCACTGCCTTGGCACTTTCCCCGGTCCCATCTTCTTCTGCCAGAGACCCTCAGATCTGTCCCACTCCTGCCCAGGCCCCCATAGGCACCCTTGATGTGAACCATGTAGAGCTAGCCATGCCCACCCAGTAGGCCATACACACTCTAGCCATGCCCACCCAGTAGGCCATGCCCACCCTGGCCATACCCACCCGGCCCCGAGGGCAACCGCAATGCTGATGCGGCCCTCAATGAAATTGAGTTTGACACCCCTGATCTAACAGGTGACTTCCCAAGATTCTAGAGTGCCCTTGGGAGTCTCAATAAGCAACTTCTAAAGGAATATCAGAGAAAGCTTTATTACTGTGGTAACCAACAACAATTAGCCAGAAACGAGGATGAGCCCTTAGAGCAGTGTTTCTCAGCCTTGGCCACTTTAAGCCATGTGGACTTCAAATCCCAAAATTCCCATAAAAACACTGTCTTAAGAGTCATATTGTTTTGTGCATGATGATCATTTTCAAACATGTTTCGACCTGACAATACAGTGGCAGGAACCAGACACATCCTTAGGGTGTATAATATTAAGAGGAGATCAGTAGCTAAGCATAAAAAGAATACTACAATGGATATTTCTCATCTGCTTTCTATATTAAATTAAGTAAACAAAAAGCATGTTATCTTGTGACCCAACATTGTCTCTCAGATAATCTACAGTATATTGTGCAATTTTTCTAAGGATAGTAGTATATGTATTGGGGAAAGGGAACCGTACATACATATCGAAGGCTCTTTGTAGTCTGTATATGAACAGGCAATGATCATGCTAAATTCCCATGTCAGAATCTCAAATTCATAATTTCTCCTGACCTTCTGCAAGACCCTGAAGACCTAATTCTGCCCCACCGAGGGAGTACTATACTGGAAATAGTCGATCGACTAATAGCAGCACTCACCTTCCTACATTCTGCTCCCTTCCTTTCCATCTTTGAATTATAACCTGTATTTTTATTGTGATTTTGTTTGTGTGTGTGTGTGTGTGTGTGTGTGTGTGTGTGTGTGTGTGTGTAGAGTTTTTATTGTAAGCTACCCTGAGTCACCTTGCAGCAAGATTGGAGGCAAACAAATTATTTAAACAAACAAAACACAAATAAATAAATGAATAAATAGAATTTGTTATTAACATTAACTATAAATCAGTGATCTGCTAACAGCATTGTGGTAGATACAGCATGAAATGTAAAGAGTAACTCTCATAAAATAGGCTGAATCAAAGAAACTGAGGACAGAAATGAATATCTGCAAAATAATGTTAGAAAGTATCTTTTTTTATTAAGGTATAATTGAAGCTAAGGATATTTCATCACACAAAAAGACCAACGTTATTTCCATTCTTTTAAATTTCTCATCCCAAATCCCATTACTATTCAAATCAAACATAGGTTTGAGCTAATACTGCAATTTTTATTTGGTTCCATACATATTAATGTAAGTACTAACATATACTAGTAAGTACGAATAAATACCAGAAAGTGACACTAAACAATACTGTGAAAGCATCAATTTTTGAAACTTTGTCTTTAATAAATTATTCATTTTATATTCATTTATTTAAGATGCAAGTAACAGAGTGAGCGCCTGTTACTCGTCCCAGCTTCTGCCAACCTAGCAGTTCGAAAGCACATAAAAAATGCAAGTAGAAAAATAGGGACCACTACGGTGGGAAGGTAACAGCGTTCCGTGCGCCTTTGGCGTCTAGTCATGCCGGCCACATGACCACGGAGACGTCCTCGGACAAGCGCTGGCTCTTCGGCTTTGAAACGGAGATGAGCACCAGCCCCTAGAGTTGGAAATGACTAGCACGCATGTGCAGGGGAACCTTTACCTTTACCTTTTAATATTTAAGTGCTTAATGGAGTAGAGTATCTTGCTCAAATGAACACTGTAAAATATGACACATTTAAGAAATTATTATCTTTGACTGAACTGTTCAAAATGGTGAATACATTTTAGGGCATCTATCATGAAATTTATCCATGATTTCTAGACCAACTATGTGAGATCTCTGGAACCTCTCTATAATGCTGTTTATAGTCAGGACAATCTGAATGTAGATTGGACTGATTCCAAGAAGACGTTCAACTCCCTACCATGTGACTGAACAATCAAATACCTAGAAATAAGAGGAATATGTAGAAACATATGCAAAACCCACCTTCCTAAAGAGGTTGAGTAGAACTTTTAAAACATTCTGGATCACCAACCACTCTAAGAGAAACAATCCTTTCCCCAGCAGTCCAACTTCTCCCAAAAATCAACACAGAAGGAATAGGTAAAGGCAAAGTATCTCTAGAATTAAAATGATAGCTTGAACTCAAGTAGTTGTCCTGTTTCAAGACAACAGTTGATGTCAGTTTTGCTGCCAGAAGGTGACACTGGGTAGAAGGACAAAGAAAGCTGGAATCTCTCTTGTATTGCACAGAAAAATATCCTCTGACATTCTGTTAGAACAGCAACGGTAACACCCCCATTACTGAGGTGTGGGGCATCCCTTATCATATGAATAAACTTTCCCCCATCTCAAATATGGGAAGAAAACACAGTGATCTGGCTGTAAACAAAAGGCCATAGTCTCCAACATCATCTTGTACTTTTTATCACTGTATATAATGGAATAGCAAGAATTTTCTGAACCTGTTTCTAGCTTCCAGCAGGAACCTGGAGGTCATGGAAGGAAGAATTGGCATGAATAATCAAGAGACAGACGGTGTCCGTTGGCAGCTTTTCTTAGAAATGGCAAATCAGCCCGGATGGCAAGAAACCTGGGAAGAAGCGTTTCAAATTTTTCAAAGCAATCCCAATTTCTCTTGCAGTTTCCAGGACTCCGAATTTACCCTGATACCATTAAAAACAATTGCTGAAGTTTGTCTTCACAATCTTGTAGTAGGGCATGACACTAATAGAATGAAATCTATCTTCCAATTGAATCAAGAGCAGCAATTTTTATTAAGCAGAAAAGTTTTAATTGGATATTCTGAAATCTGAAATCTATTCAATTTTACAACAAAGCAATAGGAATGTGAAGTACTGTCTTGTTTTAATTTAAACCCCTAAACTGCATTTGCAATAATAATAATAATAATAATAATGTACAGCTCAAGTCTGAAATTTCTGTCTCGGTGTAAAAAATGATTATAGTGATTCCTTTGTAGCTAAGGTGACTATAGCTACAATGGAAAGATGTGCAGTTAAAACTCATCACAATGCTGGCCATTTATTACAATGAACTTCACCCTGGGTCAGTAAAATAAACTTCTTTCAATATCTGCATGAAGTTGAAAATGTGATCTGAGAAAATAGTCTGGGAATTGTGCTATGCCTGTTATGCTTGTTCTGCATTTCTCCTACAAATGCTATTTTTTTATTTTCAGCAGAATTCTTATTTTTAGGACACCCTCAGAATAAAGGTGAGGTGCCTTTCCTATCACCTTAAAATCTGAACACTGTGAGTTTCCTTATATTTTTCTCAACAGCTTCATTAAATTCAGAGAGAAGAAAGCAGGATCATGCCTTATCATCTGACCGAACAATCTCTCCTTGCTCAAAAGAATATAGGAAAAGAAACCGCTGCATACATCTCTAAGTATCTTACTAATATAGTGCAGAAATCAGAACATTATATATTTAGAACATAGAATCATATAGAAGAGATCCTGGAGGTCTTCTAACCCAATCCCCTTCTCAAGACAGGAGATCTTATATCATCCTAGTTGAATGGTTGTCCAGTCTATTTTTTTTAAACTCCAGGAATGGAGCATCCACAGCACCGAGAAGTAAGCTTTTTCACTGATTGTTCTTACTTTCAGCAAATTTCTCCTTAGTTCTAGGGTGGATCTGTCTTTAATAAGCTTCCATGAATTACTTTTTGTCCTGTCCTCTGGTGCTTTGGAAAATCACTTGATCCCCTCTTCTCTGTGTCAGCCTCTCAAGTGCTAGAAAATAGCTTCCATGTCACTCCTAATCGTCTATGGAGATTCTCAGTCATCAAGGTCATGGATGTCCCAAAGGCGCTGTTCAAAAGACAACAGAACTTTCTTGGTTTTTTTCCTTGAAAAAAAACAACCTTTAGAACTTCTCTTGGATGAGAAATGAAACATTTTCAAGAAAAAAACCAAGAAAGTCCAGTTGCTTTTTGAACAGCACCTTTGGGTCATCTCTAATCCTTGTTATTGATAGGCTAGACCAGGGGTAGGCAACCTTGGCTCTTTGATGACTCGTGGACTTCAACTCCCAGAATTCCTGAGCCAGCTGTGCTGGCTCAGGAATTCTGGGAGTTCAAGTGCACGAGTCATCAAAGAGCCAAGGTTGTCTACCATTGGGCTAGACATACCAAGCTCCCACAACTGTTTATCATACAATTTAGTCTCCACACACCTTATCATCTTTGTTGCTCTTCTCTGTACAATTTCTAGGGTTTCAGCATCTTTTTTTTTGTATTGTGATGGCTAGAACTGGAAGCAGTATTCCAGGTGTTTGGGAGAGATGTTTTTGATGTTTGATAGCCATGACTTGTTCAGTATTATTGACACAGGAATCAGTGCAATGACAAATGCTAGTGGTGATAATAAGCCTTCCTGAAAGACTCCTCTCTTGATGTTAACCTCTCCCACTCTATCACCATGAATAGCAAGTGTGTCTTCCATTGTGTCACTGATCTTTGCACAAAGCTTCTGATGTTTCTACATATTCCTCTTATTTCCAGGTATTTGATAACCCAATCATGTTGTAGGGAGTTGAATGCCTTCTTTTAATCAATCCAATTGATTGCTTTTTACTATTATTAGGATTGGTTGCACATTCAGCCAGAAGTTTATTTTATTTTATTTTTATTTTTATTCCATTTATATCCCGCCCTTCTCCGAAGACTCAGGGCGGCTTACAAGCTTAGCAGTAGCCTTCATTCTATGTATATGCCTGCTTATTAGGGCTTTCACACACCCCCAAGCGGCATTATTACAAAGTCAGCTTAATTGCCCCCAACAATCTGGGTCCTCATTTTACCTACCTCGGAAGGATGGAAGGCTGAGTCAACCTTGAGCCTGGTGGGACTCGAACCTGCACTAATTGCAGGCAGCTGGTGTTACTTAAGGAGGCATTAGCCCACTGCGCCACCAAGGCTCTTAGATTGGATTTGGCAGTTTTATTTACCTATGTAGTCTTTCCCAAAGACCTGGGATTATTATTATTTATTGCGATGGTAGTGGTTGCAATTAAATTGGAAAGCAGCTTGGTGTAGCAGTTAGGGATAGTGTATCAGGTTGATAATCAGAAGACTGTCCTAGTCCTGACTTGGGCACAAAGCCAAAATCATTTCAATTATGTGTAGATTTAAGAGCCACAGGAAGACCTGACAGGGTGGGAGAAGTCAGGAAGAAATTTCAACTTCCCTTTGACTTCCTTCAGTATTTTTACTTTTCACATCTTTCTCTAAAAGTCTCTCAATCCCTCTTTCTACATGAAAAAGGAAAAAAGGGGGCGGGGGCTGGAATTAAGATTAAAAACAAAATAGACTTCTGTTTGTAAAATGGAGGTGCTACAGGAAATTAAAAAAGGTATGAACTGGTTTCATTTCAAAAACAGTGAAAAACCGTTTCACTGCTTGTTCCATGTTAATTTTGAAATAAAGAGAATTGCTGTTCTAGGTTTACTCTGAAGAGACAGCAATATTTAACTGTCAGAAAGAATCATGATTTTACTTCTGTTTTAATTGTACAAGATGTTAAGTTTCCACTAGGTTTATGAAACGAAAAAAAATATCCCGCAGAGCTATTATTGCTCCTTTTCTGTTTTCTTGATGGCTGTTACAAATCATTTTTGAATTCTGAGCCTGGATCTAATTACGTCAATTTTCATTCATAAAAACAAAAATATAATGTTTCTGAGAACTGTGCTCAATCCAAACCCAGTGTCCTTTTATATTAGCGATGACACGTGGCTATTGTTTGCAGTAAAACCGGCTGCCCTTAAATGTCACAATAACTAAAGTAGCATTCACTGTGTGTAGGTGTTTGTGCACTGAATGAATGTTATGTTTTTAAATAAATCCATACATTGCACCACCATTACTCTTAACCTCACATCTGTAGATGTCATTTTAAGAGGAATGGTTGACTCAGCTTCCTACACACTGAGATTATAGAGAACATGCTGGTCACAGGCTCGGATCCAAGATCCTCACACAAAGAAAGTCCTGTGTTAACTGTAAGCTGCTGTTAGGCTCAAAAGAGAGAGGAGATGCCAGTCATAATGCATCATCTTGGAATAGCAAAGTGTTCATCAAGCTAAAATACAGATCCTATTCTCCATGAAACAATCCCCTTATTATAGAAATGTCAGCAATATCAGAAAAAGTTGCTTCTCTTCCCTTTCCTAAAACCATGGAAACCATCTCCTTGTACTCTATACTTGAGATAGCTTCTTCTGCTTCCCCTAGGAATGCTTACAAGATCTTATAAGGTAAAAACAGATATTGTCCCTGATCTGTATGTCTATCTGAACCTAGAGTTGAGAGCAAAGAAAGGAAGCTATGTGACAAAATTCTGCCTTACTGGCAGTAAAAAGGTAAAGGTAAAGGTTCCCCCGCACATGCGTGCTAGTCGTTTCCGACTCTAGGGGCCGGTGCTCATCTCCGTTTCAAAGCCGAAGAGCCAGCGCTTGTCCGAGGACGTCTCCATGGTCATGTGGCCGGCATGACTAGACGCCAAAGGCGCACGGAATGCTGTTACTTTCCCACCGCAGTGGTCCCTATTTTTCTACTTGCATTTTTACGTGCTTTCGAACTGCTAGGTGGCAGAAGCTGGGACGAGTAACAGGCGCTCACTCTGCTACGCGGCACTCGGGATTCGACCCGCCAAACTGCCGACCTTCCAATCGACAAGTTCAGCGTCCTAACCCACTGAGCCACCGCGTCCCTTACTGGCAGTAGAAACATACAAAAAAAAGAGACAATTACAGACAATGGAACTTTCCTAGTAACAACAGAAGTGAACAACTGCTTTTCCCATCCTTCTTTCCACCGCTGAACTATCTTTGTAGTAGTAGTAGTAGCAGCAGCAGCAAAAGAAAAAGTATGGCCTTGATTTGTTTTCTAATTTAGCATTTCTGTTCTTTCTCTTTACCCTGAGAAGCACTGCTCCTGCATCCCCGCCAATTGCCAAATGAAACATTGTTCTGAAATAATACCGAAATAATATGGGAAGATCAAAATAGCACTTGTTGAGAAAGCATGGATTTTTTGTAAACTGTTGTACTTTGGTCCTTCCTTATGATCAATCTTCACATTTACCTCCTAGAAGGTGATCGCCTTATAAAGTTGCCTTTAACAGAATATGACTGGGTTGTGGGAAAAGTACTAACAGAAAAGAAAGAGCAAACTCCACATTCATTAGCACTAATGATGTTACCTAGTTGGGTAATGAAGCATCTGCAAGCAAACAGTTTCAGAAACATCAAAGATGAGAGAGAGAGGAGAAAGGAGAAAGGAGAGAGAGAGATAAGAAATAAATAAAGACTCCTTCCCCTCACCAACAGAAGTTTCACACCTAAACCGAATGCATTTATCACCGTAAAAATCATGTCATAAAGCCTGCTTATTTGAGACACTACCTGTTTCCATTTTATTCCTGCCTGTTCAGTTCTACTCAGGGAACACTCTGGGTCCATCAATTATTAAGCAATCACCTCGTGAGACCAAGAAATAATGCCTTCTCTGTTGCAGCATCTGTTCTCTGGAATGATCCCTCCTACCCCCAGATCCAAATGCATCCCACCTTGATCACAGAGGGGCACATAATTAAAGAAGAATATCAGCAAATAGCCCGAGTCTGCAAGGCTTGCTACAAAAATCAAAAATAACAAAAAAAACTTCTTTCAACATGTAAAAAACAAAAAACTTAAGGAAATTATTGGTCCATTACTGGGAGAAAGTGGCAAGAAGGTGACAAGCAACAGGGAGAAAGCAGAACTACTGAACTTGTTTTTTGCATCCATCTTTACACAAAGGGAAAAAACAGTTCAACCTATCAAAACAGATTAGAAACAAGTTAAAATAGGCAAGAAAATGGTAAGTGAGGACTAAGCTTGTAAGCCGCCCTGAGTCTTCGGAGAAGGGCGGGATATAAATGGAATTTAAAAAAATAAAAGAGCGGATGTGATTCCCATCTTTGAAAAAGGGGAAAAAATGGAGCCAGGAAACTACAGACCTATCAGCCTGACTTCAATACCTGGGAAGATTATGGAAAAGATAATCAAGCAATGAATCAGAGAAAACCTAGAGGCAAACAAAGACATTACCAAAAGCCAACATGGGTTTGTCAAAAACAGATCATGCCAAACAAATCTTATTGCATTCTTTGACCAAGTGACAAAATTAGTGGACCAGAGGAATGCTGTGGATATACGTAATTTACTTGGACTTCAGTAAGGCATTTGATAAAGTAGACCACAACCTACTACTTGATAAGATAGAAAATTGTGGATTAGACAGCATCACCACCAGATGGATTCATAGCTGGCTGACTGGCCATACTCAGCATGTGGTCCTCAATGGAACTATATCTACATGGAGGGAAGTGTGTAGTGTGATGCCCCAGGGCTCTGTTCTAGGCCCAGTGCTCTTTAATGACTTCATCAATGATTTGGATGAGGGGATAGATGGGGAACTCATCAAATTTGCAGATGACACCAAGCTGGCAACACTCCAGAAGATAGGCTTAAAAAACAGAAGGATCTTGACAGACTTGAACATTGGGTGCTATCTAACAAAATGAAATTCAACGGTGAAAAATGTAAGGTTCTACATCTAGGCAAGAAAAACTAAATGCACAGGTACAATATAGGTGGTACCTTCCTCAATAGTAGTAACTGTGAGAGGGATCTTGGAGTCCTAGTGGACAATCACTTAAATATGAACCAGCAGTGTGCTGCAGCTGCCAAAAAAGCCAACACAGTGCTAGGCTGCATTAACAGAGGGATAGAATTAAGATCACGTGAAGTGTTAATACCACTTTATAACTCCTTGGTAAGGCCACACTTGGAATACTGCATCCAGTTTTGGTCACCACTATGTAAAAAGATGTTGAGGCTCTGAAAGAATGCAGAGAAGAGCAACAAAGATGATTAGAGGACTGGAGGCTAAAACATATAAAGAACGGTTGCTGGAATTGGGTATGTCTACTTTAATGAAGTGAAGAACTAGGGGTGACATGATAGCAGTGTTCCAATATCTCAGGGGTTGCCACAAAAAAGAGGGAGTCAAGCTATTCTCCAAAGCACCTGAAGGCAGGAGAAGAAGCAATGAATCGAAATTAATCAAGCAGAGAAGCAACCCTAGAACTAAGCACTGGAATATGAACAACTACGGTATATAACAGGAACCTAGACTAAGCTTTCAACTTTCCTGGGGTTGTTTGCTGCTCACCTTCTTTGTTGTCAACTTCTCACAATTTGCCAAAAAAGAAAGCCGGCAACTAGTGTTGCTCTTTTAGGGACCAACCTGAAAATTAAAGCGGGGAGGACTCAAATGTTCACAGGGTAACACTAACAATAATGTTGGATTTTTATTCCCAACCAGAAGCCAGTCTATCCAAAGACCAGAATGGTATGAGTTACAGTGCAACATTTGGAGAGCTTTGTATACCACATGCATTCTTTTTGCCATCAGTCCAGATTCATATCCATAAACTGACTGGGTTCAAATAGTGCAGTTTGTTTTAATCATGATTTTTGAGTAAAATATTTTTAGTAACTGATCTGGTTGCAGGAATCAACTGAGAGCACAAACGCAACCCATAACAGCAGGAAAACGTGGAGCACAATGAGAAAGTTGGAAAAATGGAATAGGAGCATAATGTTACAGCCAATCAAGCAGCACCAATTGTTCCTAAATGGCAAACCTCCAAGTTAATTACAGAAAAAGAAAATGAAATGGCAAGATCTTAGTATTTAAAAGCCCCTATAATGGTGACACCAGAAAATGAAATTAAGTATAGCAAATGCAGCAAATTGTTGGCCTGAATGACATTCAGACTGAGCTAATAAAACACTTTGAAAAGGTTCCTAGAAGTATTCAGTCAATATGTCAAGACATATAAAATATCTAAGACATAAAAACAATCACCCGTACAGATGCTAACACTGGGTAGAGGTTTTTCAGAACTAAAAAACCTCTAGGCAGTCTATGTCTTCCACAGAAGCAATATATGTAATTTTTAACTAACTTTTACCCATAGTGGATGAATAACTCATATTGGATCAAGCTGGATTTTGATCAGAAAAGCTATGTAAGATCAGATATTGAACTTCACCAACAGTCTTGGGGGGAAAAAATTGAAAGATGCCGAAATCACAGGCAGAAGATTTGCTGACCCTCAACAACACACAACTTTGTTAACTATTCAATGATGCTATGGAAGCTATATGTTTGTTGTTGTTAGTTGCGAAGTCGTGTCCGACCCATCATGACCCTATGGACAATGTTCCTCCAGGCCTTCCTGTCCTCTACCATCTTCTGGAGTCCATTTAAGCTCACGCCTACTGCTTCAGTGACTCCATCCAGCCATCTCATTCTCTGTCGTCCCCTTCTTCTATTGCCCTCAATCTTTCCCAGCATTAGGCTCTTCTCCAGTGAGTCCTTCCTTCTCATTAGGTGGCCAAAGTATTTGAGTTTTAGCTTCAGGATCTGGCCTTCTAAAAAGCAGTCAGGGTTGATCTCCTCTAGGACTGACTGGTTTGATCGCCTTGCAGTCCAAGGGACTCGCAGGAGTCTTCTCCAGCACCATAGTTCAAAGGCTTCAATTCTTTGGCGCTCAGCCTTTTTTATGGTCCAGCTTTCACTGCCACACATTGCAACTGGGAAGACCATAGCCTTGACTATACGCACTTTTGTTGACAGGGTGATGTCTCTGCTTTTTAGTGTGCTGTCTAGATTTGCCATGGCTTTCCTCCCAAGGAGCAAGCGTCTTTTAATTTCTTGGCTACAGTCCCCATCTGCAGTGATCTTGGAGCCCAGGAAAATAAAATCTGTCACTACCTCCATTTCTTCCCCATCTATTTGCCAGGAATTGAGAGGGCCAGATGCCATGATCTTGGTTTTCTTAATGTTTAGTTTCAACCCAAGTTTTGCACTCTCCTTCTTCACCCGCAACAAGAGGCTCTTTAGTTCTTCTTCACTTTCTGCCATTAGAGTGGTATCATCTGCATATCTTAGGTTGTTGATGTTTCTTCCGGCAATCTTAATTCCAACTTTTGATTCATCTAGCCCTGCCTTTCTCATGATGTGCTCTGCATATAGGTTAAAGAGGCAAGGCGACAGTATACAGCCTTGCCGGACTCCTTTCCCAATTTTGAACCAATCAGCGGTTCCGTGTCCAGTTCTCACTGTTGCTTCTTGGCCCGCATATAGATTTCTCAAGAGAGAAATAAAATGGTCTGGTATGCCCATCTCTTTAAGGACTTGCCAGAGTTTGTTATGATCCACACAATCAAAGGCTTTAGCATAGTCAATGAAGCAGAAGTAGATGTTTTTCTGGAACTCTCTAGCTTTCTCCACGATCCAGCGTATGTTAGCAATTTGATCTCTAGTTCCTCTGCCTCTTCGAAATCCTGCCCGTACTTCTGGTAGTTCTCGATCCACATACTGCTGGAGTCTAGCTTGTAGAATTTTAAGCATAACTTTACTAGCATGAGAAATGAGTGCAATGGTGCGATAGTTTGAACATTCTTTGGCACTGCCTTTCTTTGGAATTGGAATGTAAACTGATCTTTTCCAATCCTGTGGCCACTGTTGAGTTTTCCCAATTTGCTGGCAAATTGAGTGTAGCACTTTTACTGCATCGTCTTTTAAGGTTTTGAATAGCTCAGCTGGAATACTGTCACCTCCACTAGCTTTGTTGTTGCTCAGCTTTTCTAAGGCCCACTTCACTTTCTAGGATGCCTGGCTCGAGGTCAGTGACCACCTCACTGTGATTATCAGGGACGTTAAGCTCATTCTTGTATAGTTCTTCTGTGTAATTTTGCCACCTCTTCTTAATCTCTTCTGCCTCTGTTAGGTCCCTGCCATTTTGGTCCTTTATCATGCCCATTTTTGCATGAAATTTTCCTTTCATCTCTCCAATTTTCTTGAAAAGATCTCTGGTCCTCCCTATTCTATTGCTTTCTTCTATTTCTTTGCATTGTTCATTTAAGAAGGCATTCTTATCTCTTCTAGCTATTCTTTGGAATTCTGCATTTAATTGGGCATATCTTTCTTTTTCTCCCTTGCCTTTCGCTTCCCTTTTTTCCTCAGCTATTTGCAAAGCTTCCTCAGACAGCCATTTTGCTTTCTTGCATTTCTTTTTCTTTGGGATGGTTTTGGTTGCTACCTGTTGTACAATGTTGCGAACCTCTGTCCATAGTTCTTCAGGCACTCTGTCTATCAGATCTAATTCCTTAAATCTATTTGTCACCTCTACTGTATATTCAACAGGGATATGATTTAATTCGTACCTGACTGGCCTAGCGCTTTTCCCTACTTTCTTTAATTTAAGCCTAAACTTTGCAACAAGATGTCATGGTCTGAGCCACAGTCAGCTCCTGGTCTTGTTTTTACTGACTGTATAGAGCTTCTCCATCTTTGGCTGCAGAGCATATAGTCAATCTGATTTCTGTTACAGCTATATGTTACAGGATTTCAAACTAATATAAGTGATCCGAACATTCAATGATGTCCAGGGGGGGGGGGGAAATCCAGCAAAAACATCACAAAACTGCTAAGCTTGTAAGCTTGTAAGCCGCCCTGAGTCTTCGGAGAAGGGCGGGATATAAATGTAATAAAATAAATAAATAAATAAACTCTCACTTTAGAAATCAGAGGTTTATTTTATTAAATTTAGAACACACCTAAAATACTTACGTTCAATAACTCATTGCAACGAGGACCCACCTTGGACTAGCAGCCATGACAGTGATGGCTAGAGGCCAAGTGGTCCCGAATCGGGCCCACTCCCAAACTTTTATACCTTTCTACAAACAGATGTTCTGCCAACCTAGCAGTTCGAAAGCATGTAAAAATGCAAGTAGAAAAATAGGGACCACTACGGTGGGAAGGTAACAGCGTTCCGTGCGCCTTTGGCGTCTAGTCATGCCGGCCACATGACCACGGAGACGTCCTCGGACAAGCGCTGGCTCTTCGGCTTTGAAACGGAGATGAGCACCGGCCCCTAAAGTCGGAAACGACTAGCACGCATGTGCGGGGGAACCTTTACCTTTACCTTTACCTTACAAACAGATGACCAGCTGGGCTTGCATTACTAAATTCTGTCCCTTGTACCCGTCTGTTACTTTCAGTTCCTTATTTTCCATGGATTCAACTCGTATGTTCCAAATATACATTTGAAACAAGCGACTTTGCAAAATTCTATTAAACAAGGCACAGCTTCAGCTTAGATTGCAAATATTCCCTTTGCATAATGAAATATGCTACAGTAAGCACTTTGGTTCAGTACAATCTTTTTACATGAGGCCTAATTTGGCTCATCTAGGTCTAAACCTTGCATAGAAGGTCTATAGCATAAAATTTCTCCTCTCACAATGGAAATTGCTACTTTATGCTGAATCTGGAAGTAAAGTCAGCCTAAGGCACAAGGAAGCACAGTGGGGGAAAAAATCCTCTAATTCATATATAAATGATTATCCAATCCCATCCAAACAGAACGTTATGCTATAGCAGTGCAGGGAAAGGAATTTATGCAGATAAAAAAGATACCAAAATCAGCATTAGAAAAATTGACCACCTACTCTGCAGTTGACCAAATGGACTCTACTTGATCCATTTCTCCCAAAGCCTGAAAACTTCTGCTGGGGGAATATGCCCGTAACTACAGTATCAGCAGCTCTGTCTTGGCACTGTGTTGTTACTGCACAATGTTGATTATGTAAGCTGGATGTGGAAACGCTCGAGTCACATGAGGAAAAATTGACCTTTCATTGAATAACCAAGGAGCTCTGGGAAAAGAAATAGCTGACAAATGATTATTTGCAATCATTAGCACAAATTTAATTCTTTTTGTTAAAAGTAGACCAATCATTTACTGTATATCTTGCCCATTGAAAGTAAGCTATTGCCAAAGGAACCCTAACTTATGTTATGTGGGGGGGGAAATAAAATGCAGGAATCATTATATAGTCATTGTTAGCAAGACTGTGTTCTTCTCAGAAAACATGTTCTGTGTAGCCTGTCTACATCTAGCCAGGACAGTGGCTTTTTAACGAATCCTCTCCTACTGACAAACTACACTGCCACTTAAAAAAAAGGCAAGTAAGGCCTCCTTAAGTAACACCAGCTGCCTGCAATTAGTGCAGGTTCGCATCCCACCAGGCTCAAGGTTGACTCAGCCTTCCATCCTTCCGAGGTAGGTAAAATGAGGACCCAGATTGTTGGGGGCAATTAAGCTGACTTTGTAATAATGCCGCTTGGGGTGTGTGTGAAAGCCCTAACAAGCAGGCATATAAATAGAATGAAGGCTACTGCTAAGCTTGTAAGCCGCCCTGAGTCTTCGGAGAAGGGCGGGATATAAATGGAATTAAAATAAATAAAATAAAAATAAATCTTTAAAACGCTTTAAGATAATTCAGTCTGGCCTTGTGATTTAGTCTGTTTAATATAATTGCACACATGTATTTTATTGGTTCATACTGCAGTGCTTTAGGGTTCAAACACTGGAACAAATTCCATATTTTCTTGTTCATTTTCAGCCATGCAGTTTGTGTACTAGTCTGAGACTGTACAAAAGACTGACTGCCTGACAGTCATGCAACAGTAACTTTGCAGATCTTCAGCTGTGCAAATAGCCGCTAGCTTTAAAAGTTAGTTAATAGACACAGCTTCCTCCTCCCCTGTATTGTATAATACATATCTGCGTAGATCAGTGCTTTTCAACCTTGGCATTTTTAAAATGTGTGGTTTTCAACTCCTAGAATTCTGTTTACTGTTTATTAAATTTGTATACCGCCCTTCTCCCGAAGGACTCAGGGCGGTTAACAGGGCATATATAAATAACAATACAAAAATTAAAAAGGAATTAAACAAATGCCCAATTAAAAGTTACAATAACAATAAAACAATAAAAGAGACCCATTAAAAAAACCCTACCATTCCCCATCAGGCCAGACCAGCTAATTCAAATAAGTAGGTCTTCAGCCCGTGCCGGAAGGAGCGAAGGTCCGATGCCATCCGGAGCTCAACCGGCAGTTGGTTCCCCCGCCTGCATGGACCAAAGTGAGTAAATGCTACTACACTCTTTGTTAGTCCTATCCCTGGCATTAGTGGAGGGACCTGTGACCAGCAGCAGCAAGGAGAGAGCAGGGGAGGCTGCAGATGGATGCTAAAAGCCAAATTGGAATAATTAGGAAAAGGACTAAAAACTAAAGCTGCCCATATCGTTCCCCCCACCTTTGAATTAGTTTTTGACTCCTAGTGATTGCCTAGATTAGCTCCACAGTTTTCACAACAAGCTTTTTTGGAAATGGTTTGTCACTGTCTCCTTCCTAGAACTGAGAAAGTGTGACTGGCCAAGGCTGCAAAACAGGTCAGGGAGGGCCCCTGAAGGTGCAGCATGGATCAGGGAGATGCATGGGGGTGCATAAATGTCCAGAGTGGCATAAGCACAGAGGGGCAAGAAGAGGGTGTCCAGGTGAGAGAGACTTACCCAGAAACTTGTTGGCTTCCCTGTCAGCATCCCCATTGACTTTCTGGGCTAGTTAACAGGGAAGGTTGCAAATGGCGATCTTGTGGTTGTGCGGTGCTGAAATGGTGATAAGTACAAACTCGTTGACAAGTGGCCAAATTGTGATCACATGACCATGGTAGTACTGGGATATGTTTTAGTAGTGCAGGAATATATCATATCCCAGAGTCAGGTGGAGTTTGGTAGCCTCAAAATTGCAATTTACTTATTTTATTTTATTTTAATTCCATTTATATCCCGCCCTTCTCTGAAGACTCAGGGCAGCTTACAAGCTTAGCAGTAGCCTTCATTCTATGTATATGCCTGCTTATTAGGGCTTTCACACAAACCCCAAGCGGTATTATTACAAAGTCAGCTTATTGCCCCCAACAATCTGGGTCCTCATAAAGTATTAAAATTTTACAATACAGGTAGTCCTCGACATCCAAGAGTTCATTTAGTCACCGTTCAAAGTTACAACAGGACTGAAAAAAGTGACTTATGACCATTTTTCACAATTATGACCTCTGTAATGTCCCCATGATCATGTGATCAAAATTCAGATCCTTTGTAAATGGTTCACATTTATGACCGTTGCTGTGTCCCAAAGTCACGTGATCGATCCCCTTTTGCGACCTTCTGACAAGCAAAGTCAGTGGGGAAGCCAGACTCACTTAACAACCAGGTTCCTAACTTATCATTTGCAGTGATCCACTTAACAACTGAGGCAAAAAAGGTCATAAAACTCACTTAACAAATGTCTCAACAACAGAAATTTTGGGCTCAATTATGGTTATACGTCAAGGACTACCTGTACGTGTATATGTACAGTATACGTATTAGAAGGGATATAGTGAAATCCTGATAATCATTAACAGCTTCATTTCTATCAGTAATTAACTATAGTGACTGTGAGCAGCTGGATATATCATAGTGGTTAGAATGTCACCCTTTGGAGCTAGTGACCAGAGTTTGAATCCCAGCTGATATCTACCTTACCAGTAGGGATCCTTGGGCAAAGATTCCTCCAATACTTCACCTGCCTACCTTGGATATGAAAGTGGCACAAACTAGGAGAGTCATGCTGGCTCAGACATTGCCTGGATTAACAAGGATTGTGCCAGATGTCAGGGGACCAGTCTAATGATAAGTGGCCTCTGGAACAAACCATGGAGAAGGCAATAGAACCTGGAAGTGATGGAATGCTACTACAACAGCAAACCAAAAAAGAGGGGATAATTGAAATGTATGAGGCAACTATGGATGGGCAGACAGCCTGCATTCACACTAAATGAGAAATAGCTAGTTATCCAATGCTTCAACATAGTGAAAACTAAGGAAGCTGCTTTCACAACCTGAGACAGACCAACTACTATACGTTACATCCTGGACTCAAGAGGAACTGGAAGAACAACTGTATGTGCAGCCAACATCTGAAACTGGAATGTCACTGCCACCACCTCCTTTGCAGAGCACAGCAGCTCATACGAGGCATAAGATCATGGATAAACTACTTACAATCAACCACTGACTGATTTCCAAGGCTCAGTGGAGAAATACCAGCAGATAGTATACTAGAAAATGCCAAAAGACCCTCACAACAATCTCTACTATCACCATAAGTATACTGTACATTACAGCCACTGTAATTCTGGAGATGCTTGACTATATGGCAGAAGAAAAAAATTGTTTTGATTTTTTTTTTAAAAAATTATTTAAAAATTGGATACTAGAAAGAACTAAAGATTACAATTAAAGGAGAAGAGCAAATAATCTCGACTTAAATTATAGAATGGAGCAAATTGTTCTAACATTCATCACATTGAAGGATATTTTTGAAAAATGGTAGTTAATAGTGTTAACAGAGATGTCCATCTCTATGGAAAGATTGCGACTAAAGGATGTTGTGAGTTTTACCTGCCAAGATCAAGACTGAGTTGAAAGGACATTTACAAATGACCAATTAAAAGAATGACTTGGAAAAAGATGTTACAATAGAATCCACTGATGTTTTAATAATTAAAAGGGACAAACAATAAACCAAAAGAGTAACCCAGATATTTTTCCCATATTGGATTTACAAAAGAAGCTTGTTGCAGAATTTCATAAGAAGAATAAAGAAAAAAATGAAAAGAAATCAGGTCTATGACATTATTTGAATAGACTAAATATTAAGATTGTTACTTGCTAAATTGCTAAAAATAGAAAGATAAAGGTTGGAAGTCACTTCTCTATATATTTCTTTCCTTTTTCTATACTATATTGTTACTTTTCTTTCTCTTTCTCTTTTTTCCTTTCTGTACCCTCTACTCTTTCTTTCTATTCTTTTATCTTTCTTTTACTTTGTATTTTTTTACTATTATAATTGTAAGGGACGCGGTGGCTCAGTGGGTTAGGACGCTGAGCTTGTCGATCAGAAGGTCGGCACTTTGGCGGGTCGAATCCCGAGTGCCGCGTAACAGAGTGAGCACCTGTTACTCGTCCCAGCTTCTGCCAACCTAGCAGTTCGAAAGCACATAAAAATGCAAGTAGAAAAATAGGGACCACTATGGTGGGAAGGTAACAGCGTTCCGTGCGCCTTTGGCGTCTAGTCATGCCGGCCACATGACCACGGAGACGTCCTCGGACAAGCGCTGGCTCTTCGGCTATGAAACGGAGATGAGCACCGGCCCCTAGAGTTGGAAACGACTAGCACGCATGTGCGGGGGAACCTTTACCTTTACCTTTTTACTATTATAATTATAAACTAATAAAATTACTATAAAAATGCACTGTACAAATTTAGCATTGTATATAATTTTAATTAATTTTTAGGTTTGATGTCAACTAAAATGATTATGGGAAATACCATTTTAAAATCGTAAGCTTTCTTAAAAGAATAATGTCATATACAAATTATTATCAATTTCTGATACATGATATGCTAATATATGTATTTAATTTGCTAATATATATATTTAATTTTCCATTAGTATAAATTCCACTATGATTTGCATTATTTAAACTATCACTAAAAGAGATGTAAATTAATTACTACAAATATTGATGGTCAAATTAATGAGTAATCAACGTTATAATTTTGCAATAGTTTGCATATAATTGTATAATTTTCATCGAAGGTTTAAAATGTATTTTAATTTAAAAACTTTCCTGCATATTTCTGAATTGTACAAAATATTTCTAAGTTCTGACTCTGACAGTTCTGAGTATAACATTTTTACACTTGCCAAACACCTTCTGCATCATGAGAGCTATAAATTTGTTTTAAAAGAAAAACACTTTGATTTTTAAGAGCCAAATGCCTCTTTTGATAGTGCTAAAGCTTTGCAGGAGATACATAGTTGCTACCCATATGTCTGAAGAGAATTCAGAAATCATTTTGCCAGCTAAAATGTCAATTCTGGACAAATTACATTTTCTCTGAACTCAAATTGCTAAATTAAATTGCTGGAAAAAAATATTCCCATTCCTCTAACTTATCTTTTAATAATAGTTACGAGAGCACACTTTATGCATCATAGTTGTTGCTAATGTCACAGTTAGTTAGTTGTTTTATTTCTAAAATTCCAAAAAGATAGATATTGGTCCACAAATATATGAATTAATTTCTAAAATCCCACAAGATTTTGAGAAAACAGAGCTTGCAAAAGCATGTCAACAGTTTTTGCAATAGTTGCCATTATGCTGACTGATAGGAGAATATATTGTTCTCTGTGCGGATGCCGCTTCCAGAAGTCCATTCTGGGCCTGGGCAACAAAAAATTAGCTACCGGTTCTGCCAAAGTGGTGCAAACTGGCTGAATCCCACCACTGCCCACACCCCTAGAACACTTCTGATATATTCTTGCACCCCTTACAAAGGTTTGAAATAACAGCAACAAATTATGCATATACACTATAATTTTGAAAACCCAAGTTTTTGCATCTCCTGGAATATCGTCTCGCATCCCCAGGTGGTACGAGCACCCCCGGTTGGTAACCCCTGCTCTACACAAAACAAAGTAACATACTACTTTTGAGAACTGAGAGTTGCTGGTTAGAGAAGACTGTAAAAAAATATAAACAAATGCTTGTGTATCTGGCAATTTCATGATGATAATGTAGTAAATTCATCAGGCTAAATATTATCCATTTTTGCATTGTGAAATCCATCAGCATGTATAGAACATCCAGCTGGAATATTAAAAAAATGTCAGGAGGACTTGTGCATTAGCCAGTATGTATCATGCTTTTCAAGTAAAATAGATCAGATCTTTGCATTTAATGCAAAATACAATGGAAAAAAAGAGAAAGAAGACTCTAAGGACAAAGTAATCAGGAAGAACATGCACTTACTTCAGTTACATATTGACTCAGTTACATTTAAATTCTGGTTCCCCAACATGGCACTTAGAAAAATAATGTGCTTGTCAACATATTGATTAGCATTCATGAAGCTTCCTATTGCAATTTTGTTTTTCTTTAGTTTTCCTAAAAATAAGTAAGAAATGAGCATTCTGCAAAGGAAGCATCCTACCTCAGATAAAACCTGTAGTTTCAGAAATGCATCTGGACACCTTTGAGGCATCTTAAAAAATAAAAGGATAATTGATCTTTATAAACTTATTCATACTTTATAGGATTTTGATCAATTACAGACATAATCAACCATTTTGTGAGAGGGTCCAAAACTTGCCTCTAGAAGTTGTGAACGCTCCGCACTGGATGTGTTTAAAAAGAGATTGGACAATCATTTGTCTGAAATGGTAAAGGGTTTCCTGCTAGAGCAGTGGGTTGGACTAGAAGACCTTCAAGGTCCCTTCCAACTCTGCTATTCTATTCCATTTCATTCCATTCCACTTCAATCTATTCTATTCTGACATACAACTTCAAGATAGACAAAGTTTTTACTTTAAGATTCCAATTCAGATTCTCTTCTGTAATATTGAGAACTTGATTATTTTTAATGAATGAATGAATAAATAAATAAATACTTGATATTTTATCTTCTTTTGCCCTAGTTTACCTGCAATTCCAGCAGCATAAAAAAGACCAGAGGTTGCTATTTAAAGGAAACACAGATGTTTCCAGTATTACACTGTAGAGTACTAATATTTCAGTTTATTCTAAGCACACAATTCTCTATACTAGGAAACAAACATTAGTATATTTAAGTAAAGTAAAGGTAAAGGTAAAGGTTCCCCTGCACATGCGTGATAGTCGTTTCCAACTCTAGAGGCCGGTGCTCATCTCCGTTTCAAAGCCAAAGAGCCAGCGTTTGTCCGAGGACATCTCCGTGGCCATTTGGCCGGCATGACTAGACGCCAAATATGCTAACAGCATTAGTATATTTATTAGAAGATATATTTCTTTAAATTTATTATACTTATAATGGTATTCTAATGATGTCTTCAACAGAACACATTATATTAAAAGAGAGAATCTCAGACCTCTAACATATATTACATTTTAAAAACGCATTGAAGCAAATAATATTTTGTTTTGTGGGTGCTGCTGCTCACAAATATAGAATCACTACTGTTACCCGTGAGAATCTAGAAAAGGAGAAACATTTCAAAAAATTCACAGAGCAAGCACCATACATTCCTATAGTGTTCATATAGACTCATTTTTTGAGTCCTACATCAAGTTTGATCTTTATTTAAAGCAGTAAATGTTGTGAATGTTGCATTGATTGCCAATAGACCTCCATGTACAATTCAAAATCCAGACTTTAACTTAGAAACCCTTTTGTGGCTTAGCACCTAGATAACTGCAGAACTACCTGTTTTATCTAGAACTGATTCTGGATATTTAGCTCAGAGATGCTAAAAATTCCTAAAAATAAGGATACCCTGGAATTGTGGGATTTCTTTTCTGAAGTTCTTTGAAGCAGCAGGGTCTGACAAAATATGTATATCTATCTTACCTTTCTCCTCTGATAGATTGTAAGAAACCCCAGGTAAACTCAGGTAACATCCCATCTAGTCACTAGAGAGGTGTCATGTCCTTGCAAACTATATTCCAGGATGTGACTTCTGCATGTTTTTTGTTTCATTTTTAATTTTGTTTTATAGTGAATTCCTTGTTGTGTCTGGCATGAAATCTGACAGTAAGACTTGTATTCCCAGTGGAATGGCAATGAGCCTGCCCTTTGAGACTAAGGGCAGATGATGGTTACAGATCCTCCTGCAATGCCACAACCAACTATCAACTCACCAATGCTTTGATCCAGTATCAATAACAAGTTGGAACTCAGATGAACCAATTAGCCCAGCAAATGGAAGACAATGTTCCATAATCCAGGACTTCTGTAGCAGTACCAGTCCCAAAACTGGAAGTCATTGTTTGATGAACTTCCACAGCCCTAATCCGCACAGCACTTGATTATTCTCCTGACAATTATGATGAGAATTCTAATAAATTTACTACCTTCTTCACTTCATGTGAATGTTAGATCTCCTAAGAACATTAGGATTTTTCCCTAAATAAATTTCAGCTGTGATTTATAATTGGTCTAAATTAGAAAAACAGGCCACCCTCCTTTCCATTGCAGAACACACCAGATTTGGATTATCACACTAGTTCTGAGACATGCCACATGGTCCAGAAAAGCAAGTAACCACCAAACATAAAATCCATCACTGAAAACAAAGCTTGCTATAGGAATATATGTTAATTTTCAGCTATTAGCTTAGGTCTCGGGCTAGAATGGAAAAGACTGGATTATCAGTTTAGAGATAATGTATCATATGAAATACAATATGGGTTCACTTCTCAAATTGTTCCAAATGCTTTGCCTATTCCAGGTGTGCTTCAGTACTAACGGAAGTTCTAGGGAAGTACAACAGAATAATTTGCCTCTTTTTTCATTCCCTTCTCCTGTTCTATCTACTCATCAGAGATTTTGGAAGCCAAGTTCATGCTGCTGACAGTTAGAGGAGCCCTGCTACTAAGAGGGAAGCCTCCTCCCCTGGGCATTCTTCTATGATACCTATATGGGTTCATATTGTCTGCAATCAACAAAATCTATCCATACCACATCTATAAGGTTCTGTTGTAATCAAGTACCTGAAGAACTTGGCATGCAAGAATATCAGGAATGTCGAGATCTGGTCGGAAGCCTGACACCAACCAATCAACTAAAAACAGAGGACATAGAAACTGAGAAATTAAAATATAACCTATCCTAAAGTACTAAGTTATGAAGCTCACAAAAGCCAAGGAAGACACTAAAACAGGTGTCCTTAAGTATTGTGTTCAATTGCAGAAAACTAAAAGGGAAAATACTTGCAGATGTAATTTGGATTCCCGGGAGGGAAGGGTTGATTCCCAGAGGGCAAAAGAGGCAGCAGAGGTTGGAGAGTTTGGTTGGCATACTCTAGCTATTTGCAAGAGTATGTCTGTAGTTATGCAAATAGTCTGGCAAGATTACTACTCTTAAGAAACTTCACGTGTCGTTGTTGATTCTTGGGGCCAGTCAGCCCGTTCCTTATAGAATATTTACAATAACCTGTCCTTTGTTAGCAAGAGTCCATACCAGGACCTTTTCTCCTCTTGTGGCTGAACTGATGTTTCAAAATGGTTTAGACTACAATTCCCATAGGTGTGACTATGTTATATACTACTGGCATGGTAACTGGATATTATGGGACCCCCAAAACAAGCAGCAGCAACAGTTTAGTTGTCTCTACTCTCCAAGATTATTTGGATGCTTCTCTGACCAGGTAGAGCTCTTAGTAATCACATAAACTAGGGCCTGCCCAAAACAAAATGTTTTAGATTTCTGATGATTCACATAATGAAAGTGCTTCTTTTGCTTCTTCTCTCACTTCACATCTGGAATGTGCAAAATGTAATATATGTAATTTTCAATTACCAAAACTTGCATCACTGCCCTTCCAATTATTCTTTGCTATTTTCCATTCTCAACTACATCACAGAGAAATATATATCACCCCTGTCCAATCCACTGTCCTCAAAAAACTGTTGGAAGCTAGCTTTCAAAATCTATACTTCATATTATTTTTCAAAACAAATGTGTAAAAATTTCCTAAATCATCACATCAAACATCATACATCAACTATATCAAGTTCAAAGGTTGGGTGAAATAGATTATCTCAAGCAACAAAAAACAACAGGATAATGATGCCACTATGGGAATGAGACTCTGCAACAAACCCAGATGTCTAATTTGCCCCACATGGACACCAATAACATCACAAGCCCCAACAAATACATGCACAAGATTAGAAATACCCTCACATGCTTTTCCTCCAACATGATATGTGCAATCATCGACTAGAAATGCTTGGCTGAATTCTAAGACAAATGGGACAAATTTGTGCAAGAGACATAGGTTTGACATCAGGGTTCAAAACCAGGAAAGAATAACGTCAGAGCATTTCAACCTTCCAGATGACTACAGTGGAAAAGTGGAGCTTTAACATCCTTATCAACTGAGAAACTGCTGAAATCATATTTATCTAAATTCTAAAGCAGTGTTTCCAACCCTAGTAACTTAAAATATGTGAATTTCAATTCCCTGAACTGGTTGGCGAACTCTGCGAATTGAAGTCCACATATCTTAAAGTTGCCAAGGTTGATCAACATGGCTCTAAAGGCTTACTGTAAAACAATCTTGGAAAGAAGATCTTAACAAACAGTGTTGATGCATTATAATTGTTGATTGTATTCTGTTTCACATATAACCTGTATCTGTATCTACATCAAGCTGTCTTTCCCTCCTCCCTCCCCTTCTCTTTTTTACTTCACCACAATTCACGTGTCACCCTAGCAACGCCATGCATCTAGTGAAGTGAATTGCAGCACACAAAAGTTTATGCCTATTAATAAAACTGGTTGGTTAGAAAAGGTGCTCTCATGGACTAACACGTTTCTCCTCCTACAATGCATAACTGAGTCATTCGGCAACAGTGGCGAATGAAGCTCAGGTGTAGGATGAGGATAAAGGTTCATTCTCCCACAAGTTGGGAGAAGCTTCACCCATAGTCATTCTGTGGATAAACTAAGGTAGTAATGATAGCATTGGCTTTGGCTTTCTCTGCTGCTGCTAGAGAAAGGAAATCATAGAGAGTTGTATACAGTACCTCAACAGAGCATCAATTTTAATCAAAAGTGTATTGGAGGCCTCCCAATTTTAAAAACCATTAGGTCATAATCTTTTGCATTCAATCTTGAACTGAGACGCATCCTGGCGTTCTAAGGTTAAAAGCAGAAGGACCTCACATGCTTTATAGACTGAATGAAACTATGAAGCAGCTTTTCATTTAGTGGAATGTTTCTAGGGAGGGTTTCATGAGCAAAGGAAATTTTGGACTTTTCATAATAAGCATATCCATGTGTCCAAATTTTCTACTTCAGCTTTCTAAAAATAATTAAGTGAGTATCTTGTATTACTTTATCTTGCCTATACATACAGTATATTTAAATAAACAATGCTACTAAAATAATTTAAAGAATCTGAATAGCTACACCACAAGTATAACATTCTGTCCTCTAAAACAAAACACTGAAAATGAAAGTTGTGTTTGTTTTTTTAACTAACCCAGAAACTTCTACGTGATTCACTTACAAATACTAGCCATTTTCAATCCAGTTCTGTCCTGGTCTATTCATTCTTGTCTTTATGACACAGGCTCTTGGCAGCCCACAGACAATACATTGTCAGAGAGAAAGGAAGAAAATTCATGGATATTCAGTTGGTACGGGGCCCGGAGGAAGGCAGAAGTTCTCTCACTACATTATGGAATCTTTATAGTATAATCTGAACTGCACTACATAACTGCTGGTAATGACCTTTAAAGCCCTACATGGCATGGGTCCGTAGTACCTTAGGGAGCACCTGCTGCCGTCATCAACTTCCCTCCGCCCAGTGCGCTCCCACAGAGAGGGCCTCCTCAGGGTGCCACTGGTTGGAGAGTGCCGACTGGTGGCCCCCAGGGGGAGGGCGTTCTCTGTGGGTGTACCGGATCTGTGGAACTGTTTACCGGTTGAGCTCCGGATGGCTCCCGACCTTCGCTCCTTCCAACGTGATCTAAAGACCTATTTGTTTGAACAAGCCGGCCTGGTCTGATGGGTTTTGGGATTTTTATCACTGTTTTTATGTAAATTTATCTGTTTTATTGGGCATTATTGTTTAATCTCTTCTTAATTTTTGTATTTTTGTATTTTAGTATTTATTGCCCTGTTCACCGCCCTGAGTCCTTTGGGAGAAGGGCGGTATACAAATTAAATTAAATAAATAAATAAAATAAATATCTCAGTACCTCTTTCCTACTTTCCCCTATATAACAGTAGTAAATTGGCCACTGGCAGAAAGTTAATCTGCAATGATGATACAAATGTATGTTCAAACATAACCTGTTTTTAGATAATACTAGAAGGATCATGATAATGGCAAGCTTAATACAGGTAAACTACAACTTATAATAGTTCATTTAGTGACCATTTAAAGTTACGGCGGTACTGAAAAAAGGGACTTACAACCGTTTTTCACAATTATAAACCTTTGCAGCATGATCCCATGATCATGCGATCAAAATTTAGATGCTTGGCAACTGGTTCATATTTATGAACATTGCCGTGATCACCTTTTATGACCTTCTGACAAGCAAAGTCAATAGGGAAACCAGATTCACTTAACCACTGGGTTACTAACTTATCAACTGCAGTGATTCACTTAACAACTGTGGCAAGAAAGGTTGTACAATGGGAAAAAACCCACTTAACAAATGTCTCACTTAACACCCAAAATGTTGGGCTCCATTGCAGTCGTAAGTCGAGGACTATCTCTACTCTCGTTTCATTGTTTCAAATGTTTCTCCTTAATAATGTTTCCTTATCCAATCACAATGTTAAATGATCCCTTAAGTTTGCTGTTAGAAGAATTCAAGAAAAGTATTGAGTATACTCTGTTATGCACTTGCTTCTCTGACACTCAGAGAGGTCAACAAGAATCTCAATAATGGACATATGAATAGAAGCACAATTGGATGCTTAACCTGCTTCCTCTATCAAAACTAATGGGAAAACTACAGTTTTGGGGTGAGAAATGGCAAGCTAAGACATCTCTAAAGGAGCTGAGACAAAGGCCACGACTAAAACCAGACTAGCATGTAGACCAATCCCACAGAACCTCTCTAGATAAGAGGAGGATGGGAGATCACCCATTTGTGAGCCAGATGGCTGCTCTTTGCGAGGTGACTGTAGGACAGTGGCTTCCTGCAAGTTTGAATATCAGCAAAGGGAACCATCATGTTCTTAATTGCAGTGGAAATTTTCAAAGGACACTGCTAACACACTTTCCAATTACTTTTGGAAATTACCTATTCAACTACCTTAAGGCTATCAAAGACTTTCAAATCAACAAGTTTGAAAAGCCATCTGTTGAGTATACCTTTATTTTTAAATAAAAGAAACATTAAAAAGCTTAAGAACTTAAAGAATTAGAAATAAAAAGCAAAAAACTAAAGAATGGAATGGAATGGAATACTTCATTTGGTGAAGTGTGATTAGACACACAAGTAATTTATTTCCAGTACAGAAGCTCTCAGTGTACATGCAAGACAACAGAGTAATAATAATCATACCGTATTTTCCGGCGTATAAGATGACTTTTTAACCCATGAAAATCTTCTCAAAAGTCAGGGGTCGTCTTATATGCCAGGTGCTGAAACTTTAGGGACAGGGCTGGCTGGAAAACCTGGAGCGGATCTCCCATTTAGTCTGCACAGGGAAAGCGGGACCAATTGGAGAAGAAGCTGCAGTCTGTGATTTTTTACAGGCTGGGGTCTGGGCGTCTTTCCTTCTAACGTTGAAGAGCAGCTGTAGTCTATCCCAACTTGAAAGGCAGTTGGGGAATGCCGCAGCCAGAGCAGCTGCTTAGCTCTAAGGACACATTTGACTCAGGAACTGGGCGGGCGGGCTGGAAAACCTGGAGCGGATCTCCCATTTGGTCTTTTTTTTTTAAATCCCATTTATATCCCGCCCTTCTCCGAAGACTCAGGGCAGCTTACAATCTGAAGCACAAATCAATGTGCTTAGCAATAGCCTTCATTCTATGTATATGCCTGCTTATTAGAGCTTTCACCCCCCCACACACAAGCAGCATTATTACAAAGTCAGCTTATTGCTCCCAACAATCTGGGTCCTCATTTTACCTACCTCGGAAGGATGGAAGGCTGAGTCAACCTTGAGCGAACCTGCACTAATTGCAGGCAGCTGGTGTTACTTAAGGCTCTGCGCAGGGAAAGCTTTAGAGTGAATTAGGAAAAGTGAAAAAGTGAGTTAGGAAAATAGGGAACTGTTGCTGGAATTGGGTATGTGTAGTTTAACGAAGAGAAGGGTGAGGGGTGACATGATAGCAGTGATCCAATATCTCAGGGGCTGCCACAAAGAAGAGGGAGCCAAGCTATTCTCCAAAGCGCCTGAAAGCAGGACAAGAAGCAATGGATGGAAACTAGTCAAGGAGAGAAGCAACCTAGAACTAAGGAGAAACTTCCTGACAGTTAGAACAATTAACCAGTGGAACAACCTGCCTCCAGAAGTGGTGAATGCTCCAACACTGGAAGTTTTTAAGAAGAGACTGGACAGTCATTTGTCTGAAATGGTATAGGGTTTCCTGCCTTAGCAGGGGGCTGGACTAGATGACCTCCAAGGTCCCTTCCAACTTCTTCTTCTTCTTCTTCTTCTTCTTCTTCTTCTTCTTCTTCTTCTTCTTCTTCTTATTATTATTATTATTATTATTATTATTATTATTATTATTATTATTATATTATTATTAAGTTTAATCCACTTGCACTGTTTTATGTTTACATGTTTGATGACAAACAGCCTTATGTTTATAAGTGACAGTTTTCCTACTAAGTACCTGCATGTCATAAGCATTTGAATTGAAATTACCATATTAAAATCAAAATCTGATGTTTTTTAATTTTTATTTGGTGTGCGTTGGAAGAGGGGTAGTCTTATATGGCGAGTATAGCCCAAACCCTATAATTTAACAGGAAATATAGGGGGTCGTCTTATACGCCCAGTCGTCTTATACGCCGGAAAGTACGGTGATATTTTTTTTTATTTATTTATTTTAATTCCATTTATATCCCGCCCTTCTCCAAAGACTCAGGGCGGCTTACAAGCTTAGCAGTAAAACTATAGAACAGCCTTCCATAAAGATGACAACCATATTTCATCACTCTGACAGTAATGGCATCTATAGTCTAACACAGGGGTCAGCAACCTGAAACAGTGGAAGAGCCACTCGGAACCAGTTCCCTCACAAAAGGAAAAACTGGGAGCCGCAAAAAATGTGTGCGCATGTGTGTACATGTGCGCATGTGCAGAACAGGGTTTGACTGAATAGTGGAGCCAAGGTGAGATATGCACCTACCCTGCATATTTGAATTGATTGGTTGAACTTTTTTAGTCCCACTTTTTTTTTCTGGACTGCACATGGCAGAGGACTGGGAGCCGCAGGAGACGGCTGAAAGAGCTGCATGCAGCTCCGGAGCTGCGGGTTGCAGACCTGTGGTCTAACATAACTGGAGACTACTGCTGGAACAGTGCAAGGGGAAATCTGTGGATCAATCAGAACACTTATGCCCAGAAATCACTGAATCAAATATCAGTCTTATTCATTTTTTATTGCTCATCAATAAAAGCACAATTTATCTCTGACAGTCAGGATAACACAGGTATTCTTTTCTTTAACCTTGTGCTATTATACTTTAGTCATTGCTAAATATGGCATATTTCAAATCATATTCTCTTCCCAAGCTGCACTTGTACTGCACATCATTGCAAATTCAGCTGAGGAAAAAGTGAGACAACAATGCATGATGTGTCAATTGTCTGTATTAAATTTGACCAAGGTTATAATTTTACAAATTACTTGTCAAAAAGATGTGTAGCAGCTTCTCCTGGTAAAGTCACGAATCTGAATGGGCTAACATGATTATATGTTTGGTTTTAAAAAAATCTTTTGATATCTAAGATAAAGCTATTCATCTACTACCTGATTCTCATGCCTCACTGCAGATTTGACCTGAACACATTCGTTCAAAATGACATGACCTGTTCTTTCCTCTCATTTTTGACTGCCTATATTGAAGAGAACATTTTTTTCTCCTTTTACTATTTTTATTTTTTAGATTATACAACATATAATTTCTTTAAAATTCAAACGCATATCTATCGCTGGAACTGAAGGGAGGATATGCCAAACTGGGTATGGTCAGTGGCTTGATAGTGCTCCCTCCACCTCTTAACATCTTCATCTTTAATTTTATTCTGCTTTTAATTTTGCTTTTAATTCTGTTTCTTACATCACCCATTATTGTATAAGTGACCCAGAGTCAGTTAGGTGAGAAGGGTGGTATAAAAAATAGATAGATAGATAGATAGATAGATAGATAGATAGATAGATAGATAGATAGATAGATAGATAGATAGATACTGAAAGAGACTGGATTGGATATTCAGAGGGTTTTGAAATTAGTAGAAGAAACATGCTGATTCTACTGATTACCTATTCTGATAGGTAAAAATGCAAACGACCTGCAAGCTCTAGTAATGAATGTAGAATGAAAACACAATTTAAAAAATGAAAAATAAAAAAAATGAAACCCAAAAATGAAACCCCCCAAAATTAAATCCAATGACAACAAATACAGAACCAACCTTAGAATTAACAATGAGGATACTGAAGAGATGAATAGCTTTTGGTTTTAGTGTCAGTTACCTAAGGTAAAGGAATTAGGAATTAGGAATCAGGAAATGGATAACAGATTAGCATTTGATGGAAGAGGAATTAAGGCCTTAAAGAGATATTCAGATGCTGTCATGGTCTATATACATGCAACGTTTATAATCTTGCATATAATGGTTTTAATGGTCACTGTCTATGGAAGTAAAAATTGGATTTTGAATGAGGAGAATTGAAAGCATACTGATGCTTTTGAAGGTTCCTGAGAATACCATGGATAGCTAAGAAATCAAACAAAAGGGTCATCAAACAAATCAATCCAGAATTCTCACTTGAGGCACAAATGACAAGGCTCAGAGTCATCATATTTGAAACACATTATACAAAGACCTGCAGGAGAAAGATTGGCTCAGCCAGAGGCAGAGGTGAAAAATGGGATCAGCTTTGAATCACTATATAACCATAAATCAGACATGTCAAACTTGCGACGTTACGTGACGTCGCGCAATGTATCGGAGCTTTTTCACCATTGCTGGCAATGGTGTGGGCTTGGCTTCCCAATGACACATCCGGCCCACGGGCTGGCAGTTTGACACCCCTGCCAAAAATGTAAGTCCAACATCCCTTGACTGCCCTTGACCCTTATCTAATACTAACCAAGTGCTGTCTGTTAGTTGAGAAGATTCCTGTGCATAGGTGTTTAGCAATAAATCATTTAAATTGAACCTTCACATGTTGAACTGGTCTTTGGTGCCTGACAAGACATAGCTCTCTTGAAAATTCTTGAATGTTGGGAAAAGTGGAAGAACAGAGAAGAATAGAAGAACCAGAAGCAAGATGGGTAGACCTGACTGCAGAGGTGATTGGTGCTCTATTGGAAGACATGAAAGGCCAAATTGGGAAAAGGTCAGTTTGGAGATCTGCCTATGTGTTTGTTTATAATTGCCACCTATTTGATAGCACATAATGAAATCATCCATGACATTTTGTAAAGTTATCAAAGTACAGTTTGGTTTGCGGGGGTTTTTTTTGTACTAATTCTGCCTCTGTTTTAAAGGCCTGGGGGAAATATAAGCTGAATTCTTTCTATTCAGGCCACTCAGAATGGAGTCAATTTGACAGACGTTTAAGAGACACTGTTGTACCATATCAATATTAGGAGGTTATCCTCTGAGCATTCGTAATGCGCCTTGAAATGTTTCAATTAAACACTGGAATGAATACTTTAAATAAATTAATGCACTGAATTAAATATTAGGTATTTAATAGACATGAAAAAATAAGTGAATACTGAATATATTTCGCACTGGGCATTTAATTGTGAATGAGTTAACTGTAATGTCTGTCTGAAGCTACAAAAGAAAATGAGGGGATAACTAAAAAGTGTAAAAATGATGCCATTAAAAACTAGCCAAGAAAATATTTAATTAAAGACCAAATGGCTCTCAAGGAGGATCTAGGCCAGTTTAGAAACTGAGTGCCCAAAACTGCAAACCAAAACCCACTTATGTATCATCAGGTGCCAGGTGGGCATGGCCCATTGGGTGAGCGTGGCCCATTGGGTGAGTGTGGCTGCGGTGGTAAAGGCAGACTGGGCGGGACTAAAAAGTTCAATCAATCAATTCCAACTCTGCAAGATCATTTTTTTCCCCCACGAGAAGTTAAAATTGATTGATTGAACCTTTTTTTTTTTGCACATGGTAGCGGAGGCCTAAAGCAAAAAGGTTTGATAAAACCCAGCAGAAGGCCTAGGACTGGGGCGATGGCACGCGTGCCCACAGAGAGGGCTCTGCGTGCCACCTGTGCCGCACGTGCCATAGGTTCGCCACCACGGCTCTAGGCTTTCCCAAACAAACTGAAGACACTGCATGCAACCTTCAAGTGCTGTTTGCTACCTCTACAGCAGGAAAAAACTCTCTTTTCTATTTTTACTAGAGGAAACAGGCACCCCCAAATTAAAGTGCAAATGAACAGCCACTAAAAACTTCAATATCCTTAAACTAGATTTGCCATTCCAAAATTTTAGATCCTATTTAGGCAAGATGTATGAACAAAGTATTTTTCTGTGTCTTCAAATCAAATGTGAATAATGGATTGGTGCCACATGCCCTAGTCCTGACCCAAATATCCATACTTTTGTTGATGTAGGTTGAAGATCCACACCTTTGTTGAACAAAGATGAAGTAGGATCAGGGCTTTTTTTCTCATAGAACGCTCAGAACGGAGTTCCGGCAGCTTTTTTGGATGGAACCTTGTAGGGTAGGCATGGCGGGTTGTATGACATGTGTGAGTTCCGGCACCATTTTTTTTTTTTTTACAAAAAAAGCACTGAGTAGGATTACCAACATTCATACAGAATATATACATGGCCATCACACTAGCCATTTCTGCATAAACAAAACACAAAACATTCACGCAAGACAATAGGAATCATTGCAACTGTACTGATCAACTAATAGAAAGTTAAGGACATTAGGATAAATGGATACAAGAATATCTGGACTTTGTGTTCAGGTGCAACACCTTAATAATAAGGACCTACTTTCCCTTTAAGCTGCACATACAGTACAATGTGTGTAATCAGTTTCACACCATGTACATGACCTTACACAATTTACAACTTTGTAGAAAAGACTACCTACTGTTGGGAATAGCGTATGAATTGAATTGAACGGAACTGAATTGAACTTTATTTGCCCAAGAAGTGTGATCTGACACACAAAGAATTTGTCTTTAGTACAGAAGCATTCAGTGTACGTGCATAACAGAATCATCATCAACATCATCATCATCCATACCAATAAAAGGGGGGGAGTAAGAAGGATACTAATAAGGATAAATAATAATGCCAGTCGTATTACTTGGGTAAATACACATAGTCATTAGACAGCACCGTGGGGAATAGGGGTTCAGCAGAGTGATGGCCTGAGAGAAAAAGCTGTCCCTGTGTCTAATTGTTTTGGCCTGCCATGCCTGTGATGCCATCCCAAGGAGAGGAATTGAAACAGATTATGTCCAGGATGTGAAGGATCTGCAGATTACTTCTCAGCTCTCCTTCTGACCCGTGCAATATACAGGCCTTCTGTAGAAGGAAGGGTTTTTGCAGTTATTTTTTTCTGAAGTCTTAACTATATGGCTCTTTCTAATAAATGATATAGTCAAATATATAGTATATATAGTATGTTTAAATATGTATTATGTAATCATCATCATCATCATCATCATCATCACCATCATCATCTCCGTTTTGTTTTGCGTCGCTTGTCTTTGGATATCTTTGATCCAGGAGGCAGTTTTATTATGTTCCACTGGGTTTTCCAACAGTTCTTTCCAAAAGTTTAAGGTTTGGACTTGATTTTTGTCAAGTGACCGATAAAAGAGGTTTCTTCTGAACTGGATGTTTTCACGATATTGTTTTATTTGTCCTTCACATCTTTCAATTTTCTTGGCTGTTGCTATTACATGCTGTTTTAGTTTTTCCATGATTTCTGTTATTGTTTTTTTCCTCCAGGTTATATTTTTTGTATAAACTATTTTTCAGCTTTTCGTTCTTTAATTTTCCTTCTTCCAAGTATTTCAATTTGCTGACATCCCCTCGTAGTTTTTTTGTTTTATTTTCAAGTCGAATTTTCCACTTTGGTGTTCCAGTGGGTTTCTTTTTTGGCATTTTATAACCCAATTCTGCAGTTATAATGGCGGCTGTACTGCACATTAGCTGGTTTGTTTCATACAGTGTGCTGGATGGGATGGAAGTTAAAATGTTGTTCACAGCATTTAGTAGATCTTTCCTTCGTTTGCTATGTACTTCACGGATGGCAGGCAGTCTTTTTCTTTCTGAGTTTTCTTTGATGTGGTTTTCAATCTTTTCTTTCAGCATTTTCGCTAGATTACTTAGCTCTACACTTTCGAGTTGTTGCACGGAAGTATTGTGAAAGCACTAGCAAGGATGAGGGTTACAAATACCTAGGCATATTGGAAGCAGATAACATCTTGAATGGAAAAGTCAAAGAGTCAACGGAAAAGGAATACATCAGGAGAGTCTGCAAAATATTAAAATCAAAGCTGAATGCTGGAAACATAATTAAAGCCATTAATACATAGGCAGACCCAGTGATACACTACCCAGCTGGAATTATCAACAGGACTTTGGCTGAACTGGAAAACCTAGACCAGAAAATGCGTAAACTTTTGAATATGCACCACACTCTACATCCACGAAGTGACATTGACAGGTTGTACCTTGGCAAGAAGAATAGGGGGCAGAGGGCTACTGCAAATCCACCAAACTGTAGAAGAAGAAAAATGAAGTTTGAATGACTATGTGAATCAAAGTACAGAAAAACTGCTGCAGACTGTGAAAACAGAGAGCATTTTAAAAATAACAGAAACAAAGCCAGAATATAAGGAAAAACGGCTGGATGACAGTTTAAATAGATGGAAAACCAAAGCTTTGCATGGACAGCATTTGAAAAACATTGAAGGAAAATGTGATAACAACTTGACATGGGCATGGCTTAAGGTGGGAACCAACAAGAAAGAAACGGAAGGCTTAATACTGGCTGCTCAAGAACAAGCACTACAAACTAATGCCATGAAAGTGAAAATACAAAAATCCACTGACAATCCAAATTGCTAACTTTGCAATGACAATGTTGAAACTGTTTCACATCTAATATGTGAATTCAGTAAAATCGCGCAAATTGATTACAAAGCTAGACATGGCCGAGTTGCTAAATTAATCCACTGTGCATTATGTAAAAAATATGACTTTCCTGTGTCCAAAAAGTCATGGGAGCATAGGGTGGAAAAAGTTGTTGAGAATGAGAAGGTGAAGATCTTGTTGGACTTTCGAATACCGACAGATCACCATTTGGAACATAAGACACAGATATCGCAGTTGTAGAGAACCGAAGCGTACAGCTGATCAATATCACTGTACCAGGAGATGCTAGTTGAAGAAAAAGAACTGGAAAAAATTACAAAATATCACGACCTGGCCATCGAAACTGCACGATTATGGATGAAACATGTAACAGTGATACCCACTGTCATTGGGACACTGGGAACTATGTCTAAAAACTTCGCAATGCTATAAAAAACTGTGCTACTCAGAACATCTTACATTTTAAGGAGGTACCTGGCTGATACCTAGGATGCTGGTAGCAACCCGTGTCAACCATCAGCGCCAATCAATTTGAATGTTCAGTTGACTGAGGTTCATCTCTAATGAATAAAAGATGATGATGATGATGATGATAGAGTTGGAAGGGATCTTGGAGATCTTCTAGTCCAACCCTCTGCTCAGGCAAGAAACCCTATACAATTTCAGACAAATGGCTTTCCAGTCTCTTCTTAAAAACTTCCAGTGTTGGAGCATTCACAGCTTCTGGAAGCAGGTTGTTCCACTGATTAATTGTTCTATGTCAGGAAATTTCTCCTTAGTTCTAGGTTGCTTCTCTCTTTGGTTAGTTTCCATCCATTGCTTCTTGTCCTACTTTCAGGTGCTTTGGAAAATAGCTTCATTCCTTCTTCTATGTGGCAGCCACTGAGATATTGAAACACTGCTATCATGTCACCCCTCATCCTTCACTTCATTAAAGTAGACATATCCAATTCCAGTAACTGTTCCTTATATGTTTTAGCCTCCAGTCCCCTAATCATGTTTGTTGCTCTTCTCTGTATTCTTTCTAGAGTCTCAACATCTTTTTTACATTGTGGTGACCAAAACAAAGTGTATATGTACACTTTGAGAGCAAGCAACTAAATTTCATTTTTAATGTGCGCCATTGTACCCACAGTAAAAAAATGACAATAAAGGTTATCTATCTATCTATCTATCTAACAAATATGGTTTATTCCTCACTTAGATGTGAGCAAAAAAGGGAGCTCTAGCTAACTAGTTTGCACACATACAGTATGTACAGAGACAATCATTATTGATGTATTAAGAGGAAAATAATTTCATCTTTTCCGTCCTTAGACATCTCTCTCTTGAGACGAAACAAAGGGATGATGGATAGGAAACCAACCTGTGATGGTTTTAATTGTTTGTTGGGGATGTTTTATTTTATGAGAGTATGAAAGAGAATTTGGTAAGAAAGGGGGCTATCATGAGGTTAATATCAAAAAATATTGACATTTGATGTCTTATGTATTGCAAGCATCTGATTAAATATAACAGGTATTAGATATTTGGGGTTGGGAAATTCATCCTATGATTTACTTTAAAAAATATGTAACAAAGAACATTGCAGTATGGGGAACCTTTTTTAGTCTTGATACTCTTCTGAAGAAGGAAGCTGTGCATTTTCCATTCCTAGCATAGCAGTTCTCAGTTGACTTACTATTTAAATCTCTTTAGATCTTTTTCTCCTTGGAGTATACTTTAACCCTGTTTCCATTTGCTCAATGGAAACTGCATGCTAGCAATCACTGTTTTCAAAGATTTGTGACACTGTACTTTTTAAAAAACATCTGTATTTTTAGTGCAAGCAAAAACCAAGGGCATCCTTGGAAATAAAGCAACTCACAGTAGGAAAGAGACTTCAAGTACAATAGCCTAAGGTCTTCCAAACCAGTGCTTGCATTGGATTCAGGAAGGTAGACAAAGTGCGTACATAAGATATCATTGTAAGCAGCTAACTAGAAGTAAAGAAACTAACAGCAGTCAGACTAATAACCATATATTCAAATCAAAATGGTATCAATCATTACTGTATACTCAAAATTCACAGGTTAGTCAAATAAAAAACAGAAGGTACTCCATAAATCAACATTAATACACCCAAACTGTAGATCACAGAATTCATCATCTGTTGAACTCTTATTTGGTAAATTATACAAATTAAATTGATACAATTAAATTAAATTGGTATGTGAATGTAGCCACTTCAACCAAGGTTAAATATGTAGGATGAACATAGACAGTAAGAGAAAATACAGAAAGGAAAAAGTAAAACATTTTAATTTGAATCAACAAGGAAGATTCAAATTCTCAGTGAGAGTAAGGTGACATTTCTTCATCAATGGCATGGAGAGAAAATGCCTAAGGCCCAAACGAGAGTCTTTGTTTATTAAGCTGCTCACATATTAGATCAAAACATGGAGAAGTTATAATAATGATGCTAAAACTAAAATGGATATTGAGAGCTACCAAAGAAACAGTTAAAATATCCTTTTAAAGGTATAAATGGCTTAGGAGATTTTGAAAAGTAATTGAAAAATATAACCAATTGCTACCCTCAATGTATTGGCAAATATTGCTGTTACTTGATACACTTTAAATATTTTAAATATAGCTTACCTTTTTAAAATTTGACAGAGATGTTTATTCAATATTGGTAACCAGCTGACTATCAACAAGGCTGAGTCTTTGCATGAGCTGAGTTGAGCTCCGACCTAGACCTACTCCAAAGGAAATGCATGTCCCTTGACAACCAAAGGGAAGGAACAAACTACCCTGTGTGAAACATTGGGCAAAATCCACTTCAGATCTTAAACTAGTACTACTTGGTCAGCTCTCAAAAACAGTAACTGGTTCAGGCCAGAAGGGGCGGCATCGAGTGCAACGTGGTGCTGAGGAGGAGAAACAGAAGGAGGAGGAGGAGGAAGAGCAAGGGTAGCCAGGCCCTCCACCACCAGCATGGAGGGGGGCCCCAGGAACTTGAAGAGCTCCAGATTCGCCATCCTCTTCAGCACTGCGGGGCCTGGCTATTCCCACGCTGACCTGGCCAGCGTCCCTCTGACTGGAACGAATCCCTTGTCCCCTTATTTAAATGTTGACCCTAGACATCTTATACCTACTGGAGCTAATAAAACCAGGGGCAGATTTGAACTGGCGTTCTTTACTATTGGCAGATGTTGTATTACAGGAGCTGCTTTTGGAGCATTAAATGGCTTGACACTAGGTTTGAAGGAGACACAAAACATGGCTTAGTCCAAACCTAGGAATGTACAGATTTTAAATATGGTGACACGGCAAGGAGCATTATGGGCAAACACTCTTGGATATCTAGCGCTGCTGTATAGTGCGTTTGGCATCGTCACTGAAAAAACACGAGGTGCAGAAGACGATCTCAACACAATTTGCAACTGGGACTATGACAGGGGTGTTGTATAAAAGTAAAGGTGGATTGCGTGGGATAGCCAGGGGTGGTATTGCAGGACTCATGCTCACAGGTCTCTATGTGCTCTAAAACTACTGGGAGCACATGAGGAGCTCCATGCAACAGCAGTCCCTTTGAGTCGAGAGGAGGAGGAAGCCTCTCTCCATGTAGCGCAATCAGACTGGACCCCCTTCATTATAGTACCTAGCGGACACACCTCACTCAAGATCACAGGAAATAAGACGCTTTTGCGCTTCATGACAACTTAACTATGAGCACCAGAACAAACCAGGATCAAACAATGTGTTCAGATCCTGGCTGTTTAAAAAAAGCATAGTAAAACATATTGTTTCACAGGGAAATATGAGTAGATTAAACAAAGAACTAAAGTTTTTGACTTTCACCCGTGGTGTATATAAAAAAAAGAGTCTGGGAAAGGATATGTTTATTAGAGCTCATTCATGTAATATGGGACTTTCCCCCCCACACACCCTTTTTATCTGAATCTGTTCTCTCTTATTTCAACAGTTAAGTTCTCCACATGATTAAAATTGTCTCTCATTGTTCAGAAATTAGTTCATTCATTAATTCATTCATATATTAGTTCATTCATTCCAAGAGGCCACCTAGCTTTTCCTGAATGATTTCACAATCTTGATACAAACAATTCAATGTTCTTTTCATTGCTCCCCATCACTCAGAAGAATCAGTAGAGGAACAAATTAGAGACTTAAAGCAGCATACAGTTTTATCCATCCAAAACAGAGGTCCCCACTTCATACAATCCATTGTTTCATTCTTTCAGCTAACAATCTTTGTTTCCCATTTAAATATTAATTTTCTCTGACCAGTACATAAAGTTTGAAAATATTGTATCAACAGCAATTACCTGGCCCTAAAAACCTATAAAGGATGCGGTGGCTCAGTGGGTTAGGATGCTGAGCTTGTCGATCAGAAGGTCGGCAGTTTGGCGGGTCGAATCCCGAGTGCCGCATAACAGAGTGTTACTCTGTTACTCGTCCCAGCTTCTGCCAACCTAGCAGTTCAAAAGCACATAAAAATGCAAGTAGAAAAATAGGGACCACTACGGTGGGAAGGTAACAGCGTTCCGTGTGCCTTTGGCGTCTAGTCATGCCGGTCACATGACCACGGAGACGTCCTCGGACAAACGCTGGCTCTTCGGCTTTGAAACGGAGATGAGCACCGGCCCCTAGAGTTGGAAACGACTAGCACACATGTGCGGGGGAACCTTTACCTTTACCTTAAAAACCTATAGATAATTTTGGCATCATTTGCTGTTCAAATGTATTCTAGTATCTGTTATTGGAACTGCAGGTCTATTTCCTACTATTCAAAACATATTTAGATTATAGTTTACATTGTAATTGTTTGGATTTGAATTTATAATCTGTTTTGAAAACAGTAGTTTAACAGTTATTCTGACAAGTGATTCTCTAAATTTCTCCCATGATAGACAGCCTGAAATGTGATAAAAATGTAGGCTTGAAATACAACTAACAATTTCATGGAGTAAATTACTCCAAAATGGTTTGAGCGATCAGTTCAAATACCTATCCTGAGATAACTAAAGAAGATTCTTCCTAACAGAAGACCATCTGTACTGAGGCAAAGACTAAATAATAACACTAAAAACTTAAAATTACTACCTAATTACCATTTTAGGCTTATCAAATGACTACTTGGAATAGTAGTTCAACTCTCAGTTTATTTGTTGCTTGTAGTTTCAGTAGCTCAAGTATGAGAGTCCAAATATCTTGGCAAAACATTGAGATATAAAGAAGCATAAAGTGATAAAATGGAAATGGAATGAGTTCTTTTTAGTGAAGTTCACAGCATCTACTGAAATATGATGGAAGCTCTTTACATGCTAGAATCCAAAAAGAATCAAGAACAGAGAGATGCCCTTAGGAATTCCATGTTTAGGATGAGGCTTTAGCAAAATCATTAAACAAAAATCTGAGTTTTGCCATCCTTGCCCAAAAGCAGAAAGTAAAAGTAATATCGAGTCATTTTCAATTTTCCAAATGATATTTCAAGTTAATTTGCAAAAATTAATTTTACAATTAATTCATTGTGCAATCAACTTTCACATTTCAGAGATAAGGCTTAAGACCATTGCTTAAAATAATACAAATAATAATAATAATAATTTTATTTATATTTATTTATTTATTTATTTATTTTATTTTATTGCATTTATATACCGCCCTTTCCCTGAGGACTCAGGGCGGTTTACAGGGAAGTTAAAAATCAACCATACAAAAGTTAAAAACCAATTTAAAAAAGATTAAACCAACCCTGTACTATTAAAAAACCCCAGTTAAAATAAATTTCTCCTCAGCCTGGGCCCGAGAGCTCAAAGAGCCAGGTCTTCAGGCCCCGGCGGAATGATCGGAGGTCGGGGGCAGTCCTCAGCTCCACTGGCAGCTGGTTCCAGAGGGCAGGCGCTCCCACTGAGAAGGCCCTATCCCTGGGTGTCACCCGCCGGCAATCTCTTACCGGCGGGACCCTGAGCAGACCCTCCCTGTGGGAGCGCACTGGGCGAAGGGCATTTGATGCCGGCAGCAGGTGTTCCCTCAAATACCCCGGACCCAGGCCATGTAGGGCTTTATAGGTGATAACCAGCACCTTGAATTTCACCCGGAGGGCAACCGGAAGCCAATGCAGCTCGCGGAGTAGAGATGTTACATGGGAGTATCGGGAGACCCCCATTACAACTCGCGCGGCCGCATTCTGCACCAGTTGAAGCCTCCGAGTGGTCTTCAAGGGCAGCCCCATGTAGAGACCGTTACAGTAGTCCAAACGGGAGGTCACAAGCGCATGAGTAACTGTGCGTAGGGCGTCTCGGTCCAGATAGGGACGCAACTGGCGCACCAGGCGAACCTGTGCAAAAGCCCCCCTGGTCACGGCTCCTATGTGATCTTCAAAATTGAGTCGTGAATCCAGGAGGACGCCCAAGTTGCGAGCCCTATCAAAGGGGGGTAACACCTCACCCCCCATCGTTAGAGGTGGAATAACTTGGTTAACCCGAGATGCCGATATGCACAGCCACTCAGTCTTGGCGGGATTGAGACAAAGCCTGTTTCTCCCCATCCAGACCTGAACCGCCTCCAGGCACCGGGACATCACGGAAAGGGCATCACTGGGTTGGTTCGGGGTGGAAAGAAAAAGTTGGGTATCATCAGCGTACTGATGATACCCCACCCTGAAGCCACGAATGATCTCGCCCAGCGGCTTCATATAGATGTTGAACAGGAGAGGCGAGAGAACCGACCCCTGAGGGACTCCACAAATGAGAGGCCTCTGGGCGGATCTCTGCCCTCCCGTCAACACCGACTGCGAGCGGCCCTGGAGGTAGGAGAACCACCGTAAAACGGTGCCTCCCACTCCCAACCCCCTGAGACGCCGCAGCAGGATACCATGGTCGATGGTATCGAAAGCCGCTGAGAGATCTAATAGGACCAGGACAGAGGAGCAACCCCTGTCCCTTGCCCTCCAGAGATCATTCACCAGCGCGACCAATGCCGTCTCCGTGCTGTGTCCGGGCCTGAAACCCGATTGGTACGGGTCCAGATAATCAGTTTCCTCCAGGAACAGAGGGAGCTGATGCGCCACCACACTCTCAACAACCTTTGCCAAGAAGCGAAGGTTGGAGACTGGATGATAGTTGTTTAAAGCAGCCGGGTCCAAAGCAGGCTTCTTGAGAAGGGGTCTCACCACCGCCTCCTTCAAGGTGGCAGGGAAGACACCCTCCTTCATAGAAGCAGTTATTACTGCATGGAACCAGCCTCGTGTTCCCTCCCGAGCCGCATAAGCTAGCCAGGAGGGGCACGGATCCAACAAACAGGTGGTGGTGCTCAGTCTCCCCATGATCCTGTCCACATCATCAGGGGAAACAGGGTCGAACTCAGTCCAGATAACGTGCTCAAGACCACCCGATTCCTCCACATCAGACTCTGACTAAACTCCTCGGCTCGTCCCTGCAAGGGATCCTCTCTCACCTCCTGGTTAAGGAGGGAGCAAGTCACCCTAAACAGGGCGGCCGGGCGATTATCTGCAGACGCGATAAGGGCGGCAAAGTAGTTAGACTTCGCCGTCCTTATCGCCGCAAGATAAGACCTTATAAAGGTTCTTAACTGCAATCGGTCGGATTCGGATCAGCTGGATCTCCCGGAGGACTCAGGGCGGTGAACAGGGCAAGCATAAAAAATACAGAGATACAAAAGTTAAAAAGGATTAAATATATGCCCACTAAAAACAGTAAATACAAATATTAAAATAACAATAAACCCCCCCATCCCCCATCAGGCCAGGCCGGCTTGTTCAAATAAGAATGTCTTTAGATCGCGACGGAAGGAGCGAAGATCGGGCGCCATCTTTCTATTTACAATTTTAAAAGAAAGCTACACAGATAGGTTAATATACAGACAAAGCTAAAATCTAAACTTCAGGGTCTGAAAACTAATTTTTAAATGTGTGGATTCCAATGTCCACTTTTGGCAATGCATAAAAATGTCTCCCTAACTTGCTGAATAAATTTTAGGAGCAGAAAATTAAGCAGCAGCTCACATTACAAATGAGCATGTCATCTGGTGTGTGTTTGGTTTAAAATGTTTATATAAACAGTGCTGTGACCTGCTTTTCCCCCAGATTGACAAGAGGAGATGGTGCTATAATTGGCTTCAGATCATGCTGTCCAAAGGACAAAATAAATAAATCAAGGGTATTTTTTTCCAGATCTGCTGACACAAGCTAATTTCCAAATCAAACAGATTGTTACATATTAAGTCTCTGCTTAAAGGCACCAATTGGACTTTGATTCTCCATCACATGTAATTATGCCAAAGTGGAAGAGTTTGGTCTCTCCCTAGTTTTTCCCATGGAGAATATTGCCTAAAGTTGTGATACTGATGTTGAACTGGAAGCTTTAAATTGTGACCTGCCTTGGAAAGAAATGGAGAAAGCATGAAGTAATTAAACAAAAAAATATATCATAATACACACAAAGAACATAAGCAGATGTGTTTAGTTATTATTATGATGGAACAAACAGAATGGACACCGCTGGGTATTTTGAATGGAAGGTGCAGGTGATCAGCTACATACAATTACAAAGCTCTTCATACTTCATGTTTGCACTGTCAACATTTTGCAGAGATTTTGAAGCAAATAAGAATTTCCTATTTGCATGATGCAGTTAAGGACTTGGAATGCTACATTGTAATTTACGGTAAATCCTTTATAGCAATATACAATAGATGAAAAGTAATACAGAGTTCAATGTACTCACAATGAAAATGGTATACCTAAATTTATTTACTGACATAATAACCCTCTCAGTCCTAAAAGCAGATATGCGTTATATTCATATAGAGACAACTATTAAAGGGCCATCTCATTTTATTCCATATCTGGTTATCAAGAGAATGTGAAAACTAAAACGTTTTACATCGTTATCAATAGCCATGAAAAAACATTTTCTAGTCATTTTTCTTATCCAGCATATATCTGAATCAGGATTTTATTATGCAGTCTCCTTGTCTCTACTAACTTTCTGACAGAACCTATTGTTTTCATTGGAAACTTTTCTATATTTTCCCAATGCTTCTTACTTTTTTCCTTATCACACACAATTTAATGAGGAGTACCAGCATCTCTCCTTTGGAAACATCTGTAGAAAGAGAAATTTATCAGCTAATCTGACTAGATCCATGGATTACAAATGCCAAATACCAAAATAGAACATAGAATTTATGGATTTCTAAATTTGCCAAATTTATTGTTTCTCTGAGGGAGAAAATTCAATTCTATATAATCTAACATTGCTTTATTTCACCTTAATTTTGAAGAGTTCTGAAATACCACAGATAACCAAGAAATCAAACAAATGTATCATAGAACAAATCAATCCAAAATTCTCATCTGAGGCATAAATAACCAGCCTTAAGTTATCCTACTTCAGACACATTATGTGAAGGCCCAACTCTCTGAAGGAGGCTCTAATGCTGGAAAATGTAAGAGGAGAAGAAGGATGAGCAGGTAACAAGGAGAGATGGATTAAGTACATTTTTTTCAAACACATTTTAATATTCTTTTTATTCCCATTTTTTAAAATAGATGATCATAATATATGTATGTATATGTATTATGTATGTTTTTGCCTTCAGTTGTTTGTAAAAAGAATAAAGGAGGGATATAAATAAATACAGTAATAAATAAATAAATGTATAGTTTGGTGGTCTGTGATCTTGAAAATTTTAAGAAATGTTGCCGTAGAGATAATGTAAGATATTGGGTTGTTTCATACAGTCTAATTGCTTTTAGTAAAAAAAAGAAAATTCACATCTAAAAAAATGGGATTTAAACTTTTCTGGAATATACCGGTAAGCCAATTTTTTCCAATCTGGATCTGCCAGAAATCATAAAAGAAATCATAAAACGCTACTTTCAGAATAAAGATATTCTTCAAAAGCACTATTGAGGAAAGCATATATATACTCATACATACATAGATACATACATATATGCTTTCCTCAGTAATGCTTTTGAAGAACACCTCTCACACACACACAGCCTTTATTATTTTTGTAAATAACTCAAGGTAGTGAATATATCTCACTGGCTCAAAATTGACTCTAGCCTTCCATCCTTCCAAGATCGGTAAAATGAGGACCCAGATTGTTGGGGGCAATAGGCTGGCTCTGTAAACCACTTAGGACTGTAAGGCACTGTGAAGCGGTATACAAGTAAGTGCTATTGCTAATACTCCTTCCTCCTATCTTCCCCACAACAACCCAGTGAAGTGAGTTGGAGTAAGAGAGAGTGACTGGCCCAAAGTACCCAACCACCATTCATGCCTAGGGCAGAGACAGACAGAAATATTCAGCATATGTATTATTATATATAAAAATCATATTGAGCTCAGTCCTACTTAAACTCTCTGCTGACCACATCCTATTAATGCACTGTATGGCTCATGCACAAAATAGATGACGCACACACCATTTCTATAGTATTTTCATAGTGTATGACTGACATTCAGTCACTCATGTTCTATCTAGTCCACAGGTCTGCAACCCGCGGCTCTTTCAGCCGTCTCCTGCGGCTCCCAGTCTTCTGCTATGTGTAGTCAAAAAAAAAAAGTGGGACTAAAAAAGTTCAACCAATCAATTCAAATATGCAGGGTAGGTGTATATCTCGCCTTGGCTCCACTCTTCAGTCAAACCCTGTTCTGCGCATGTGCACATGTACGCGCATGCGCACACATTTTTTGCAGCTCCCAGTTTTTCCTTTTGTGAGGGAACCGGTTCCGAGTGGCTCTTTCACTGTTTCAGGTTGCTGACCCCTGATCTAGTCATATCTTGGTTTGACTATGCAATGTGACCAACATAGAACCATCCTTGAAGATCACTCAGAAGCATTGACTGGTTCAGAATGCAGTGCTGTGGGCAGTTATGAACATACCTCAGTATGCCCATGTGACACTTTGGAACCCATTTCCATAGATTGCACTAATTGTCAAATTGTTTTTGGGTGTGATCCAAAGTGCTGGTTATGACCTAAAAATCTTGTGTGGCAGACAGCCCAGTTTTTTGAGAGACTGCCTATCTCTTGTGGTTCCTGCCTGGCAGATTCAATCTGACAGTCATAAAAACCTGGTTGTTCTCCCAGATTAGGGCTAAGGTGGCAGGAATCCCCTCTGATGGATATTAGATGTTGATGGGATGTTTTCAAGCATCTTTCAGGTTTGCCATCTTACTCTTTTTTCTGTTTCTAGTTGGGGGGTTTTGTTTGTTATTTCTTACCACAATGTTTTTATATTGATTGGTATATTTATGGGGTACCCATGTCTTTTGGAGTTCGTCAGCACAAAATCAAAATAAGAGTAAGAATAATAGGTCTTTTTTCCTTAATTGCCTTATGTTCAACCCTTTGCAAAAATGACCTTGGGCAGAGGTACAGCTATGCACAATATGGATGGGAAAAAATTTTTAGTCCTCATTTAAACTGGAACTTATCTATTTCTGCATATTTTATCCAAGAATCACAACATAATTACTGTTAGAAAAATATTGTTCTTTGAATTACAATGCAGTACACAGACCAGGAAACAGGATATTACAGACTTATAGTAATGCATGTATCAATTTAAACACATTATTTGTAAATATTATTTACCCAAACTGTGCAATTTTTTATGTTTGTGCCTTGAATCACTGTTGATCTTAATGACCGCCTGGACAATTCCCTGCCATTCCTCTTAAGGCTAAGAGTTAGATGCCCAAGGTCAACTAGCTGGCTTTACACCTTTGTTGTTGTTGTTAGCTGCAAAGTTGTGTCCAACCCATTGTGACCCCATGGACAACATTCCTCCGGGCGTTCCTGTCCTCTACCATCCTCTGGAGTCCATTTATGTGCATGCCTACTGCTTCAGTGACTCCATCCAGCCACCTCATTCTCTGTCGTCCCTTTCTTCTATTGCCCTCAATCTTTCCCAGCATTAGGCTCTTCTCCAGTGAGTCCTTTCTTCTCATTAGGTGGCCAAAGTATTTGAGTTTCAACTTCAGGATCTGGCCTTCTAAAGAGCAGTCAGGGTTGATCTCCTCTAGCACTGACCGGTTTGATCGCCTTGCAGTCCAAGGGACTCGCAGGAGTCTTCTCCAGCACCATAGTTCAAAGGCCTCAATTCTTAGGCGCTCAGCCTTTCTTATGGTCCAACTTTCACAGCCATACATTGCAACTGGGAAAACCATGGCACTGACTATACGCACTTTTGTTGGCAGGGTTATGTCTCTGCTTTTTAGTATGCTGTCTAGATTTGCCATAGCTTTCCTCCCCAGGAGCAAGCGTCTTTTAATTTCTTGGCTGCAGTCCCCATCTGCGGTGATCTTGGAGCCCAGGGCTTTATACCTAAGACAGGACTAAAACTCATAGACTACCATTTTTTAGCTTAGTGCTTAACTACGACACCAAACTGGCTCTCATGCAATGCCTTAGGACTAGGTGAAAAGAACTGCATAAAATATGTTACAAAGGCATTTTCAACAATATGCAAGCAAAACCTTCTTCAAAAGAAACTCAATGAACTGAACTTGAGATATTTCCAATTATGAAACACCAAGAACAAGATCATCAATCTGTACATAAACAAAGTTAATTATAGTAACTTTGAGAAGGAGTGGCAGGAGCAATATTAGCTCATCAACAGAGAAGTCTCTGGGAACAGAAGTCTACATTTGATAATCTTCCTTGTCAGCTTCACTGACTCTATGAAGAACTTTCCCTCTTCATTCATTTTTCCCCACCTTAGTCAATGGAACACAGAGTGAAATCAATTGTTCTCTCCCATCTACATACTTTCTTTGAAGGAAATGGATTGGTTTTTCAGTCTGCCCAATTGCCACTTTTTTTTGTTTCTTTCCATTCTCTCTCCATAAACGACTAGAAACCTACTAACACAAGTACAGTATGTATCATATCTCTGTCTTATCTCTAGCTCTTTAGAAGTCACATTCACTTCAGCTATGATAATTGCCAACTAAGGGCCTCTCCACATGTAATATTTATGGCAATCTATGATCAGTGTGGACTTGATATTCTCACAGAGTCAATGTTCTTCATTAACTACCAGCTTAGCTGAAAAGCAGGAGGAAACACAGTGACAATAGGACTGCAGTACTTGTTTCTGTTTCTTAGATTTTATATCCCATATTTACAGATTTCATGTCTGCATACATAAAAATTCCTCCCGTTTTTCCCAGAACAACTTTGTGAAGTTGGTTGGGCCAAAAGAGCGGATTGGCTCAAAATTACTCTCTGAGTTTCCATGGCTATGAGTTGAACCTGGACCTCTTTGAATCTACTCCAATACATAAATCATCATTTGGCACTAATTCACACTCTGAATTGGGTAGTTTGGTGAAAATTCTTGTCTTGTCTTACTTCCTGGATCCTCAGCTTTGTTTCCTCCTTACTGGAGCAAGATGTTAGCGTACCATGTTATCGTTTCAATTGTGCTTTTTTAAAAAGTTAAAAATAAACTTTCAAAAAATGAAATTTTAAGCCTTGACACTAAGCATATTGTGGCATTGTCTATGTCACGTCACCATTCTATGAACTGCAGTCCTTAAATATTATCATCAGGCTAAAGGATAAGGATTGAACCAATTTTGGTTAAGCAATAGTAAATAGTAAATGTACCACTTGGCCTCTGAAAATTATTGTTACTAGACATTTATTCAGCTATAATGGCATTTCATGATGTTATGCAACACAGGAAGCCATGATACCGACCAAGAAGGTCACCATCTATTTATCTGCTTCAATAAGAGAATGATTAGTCCATGTAGGTAAATTCACTTCTCAGGCCTGGTTATACGATTTTCAAGGGCTCCGTTTTATGCTGTTAATTCGACTGGATATGTTTTCTAAATGTATGTCATAGTGCAAGACAATTCCATTTTTAAAATACTCAAGGGCAAGAGAGTATCAAACAAGAACATGAGCAACATTTCATTTTTAAAATGTCAACCATTCATTTCCAGAATTGTTACTTGTGTTTTGGAGTACCATCAAACTACCAGTTTCTCATAAATATTACTCTTTTTAAATAAATAGATCATTAACAGATACCAGAAATCTTTATCCACATCACCCAAAATACTACATGAAACCCTGTGATTCACATTGTCTCCAGTAAATTGTTTTCCAACTGCTGCCCTCATATGTACTTGATAAAATACAAAAGCCCAGTGGAGTGAATTAAGGATCACAAGAAATATTAAATACATTGTTTCTGACCAAATAGGGAAGTCAGATTACTCCTAAGTATAGCAACGGTAGGTGCAACGGTTCTTCTAACATTACAATGCTCTCTTGTGTATATTTACTCAGAAGTCCCAACGTCTTCAGGTAGTACTTCCTGCCTAAACCTTCAGTATTGAAACCGAAGATTACACCAACCACAATAATGTATTATATGTAGCATAGAAACATACATTCAGAATAACAATACAAAGGAGGGTCAGGACAACAAATACAAGACAATATGAGCAGAAAGAACAATGTAGAGTATTTTCATAAAATTATACCCTTTTCTAAAGTTCACAGTATTCATGACTAATAAATAGCTAGAACATATTCCAGCTTTCAACTCCCATAACTTTTTGTGATTATCTCCATGTAGTGCCAATTATGTGATAAATGATCCATGAATTGTCACTGTCATATAACTCTTACATTGTATATCTTGTAATTCTTAGGTAATAAGAAAAGGAGTGCATCCCAAGCCATTTCTCCAAACAGTAGCAGATATCACTACTTTGAAGCAAAAAGCAAAGACACAAAAGTAATATAATTCCAAAATAAGCTAAATTTAATTTTTAAAAAACTCAAAAGAATCCTCTCCCTGCAAAGAAATTTATTCAAAACTTCACAAACTAAAATATTATGGTCTTATATGCCATGGCTGTGCTCAAGATGACCTTCAATATTTCCATCTGTTGAGTTTCCCTCTGCCTGAAAATGATCATTTGCCCCTGCAGTGAATAATATATTTTGTCAGTGTTTATATCAAGCCCCACAAAAAAGATATCTGTACCAAGTCTCTTTAATTCAGCTTTGCAATGTGCCATATATATTAGCTTCAACAAGACTAACAATCATGTGTTTTTACTTTGAAATTTGGCTTACATAATTTGATAGCAATGGGTTCCACTAAAGGCAATGGGATTTAGTTTCAACTTTACATATAGGACTACACTATAAGAAGACTAATTTAAATGCATCTTTACAACTGAAGGCACTGATTTGCAGTATCAATGAATTTAATATCCGATGACCAGTCAATATTATTCCATTATCTATCAAGTGTTATTGTTTCAACAACAGATACTCCAAAACACATGTATTTGTTAGGGCCTCTGGTAAATTGTGGGATGTATTCTGTATTCGTTTGATCCTTGCAGCACAGATCTGTTTTTCTCATCTACATAATCTTTTTTCCCTACATAATTAGTTAAAAGATACCTGAAAACATGCAATAGGAAAGGAAAAGAATAATGGAGGTGAAAGGGATAAGGAGAGTAGACATTTTAAGAGAAAAAGCCAATATAAATTAATGCTTTCATAACTGTTTTTCATTTCAAGATTGATATATACAGTAGTTATAAATATATCAAATATTCCTATGTTAATATTGTTAAGATATGTATATGTGTATAACTGTATGTACAAATCAGGGCAACTCATATTAGAATCATACGTCCCCAAAACATTATTTTAGTTAAAGAAGCTTATTTAAAATAGGCACATGTTAGAGGTGCTTCAAGCCCCCAAAAGCCAACAAAACAGTCCAATGGTTGCTGTTTCCTAAACTCTATGGCAGGGGTGTCAAACTCAATTTCATTGAGGGCCACATCAGCATTGCAGTTGCCCTCAAGGGGCCAGGTGGGTATGGCCAGGGTGGGCGTGGCCTACTGGGTGGGCATGGCTAGAGTGCGTATGACCTACGCATCAAGGGTGCCTATGGGGGCCTGGGCAGGAGGGGGACAGATATGAGGGTCTCTGGCAGAAGGAGGATCTCTGGGCCAGAACCAAGGCAGTGGGGGCCGTTCCCTGTTTCCAAGATGGTTTCGTGGGCCACATGAAACCACTTCGCGGGCCGGATCCAGCCCCCGGGCCTTGTGTTTGACATGTCTGCTCTATGGGGACATTTGGACCTTGGAAAATAGAGTATTTCAAAGTGATGAGTCTGTCACAGAGAAAGCTGCCTTGAGGGCCACAAGAGAGAGAAGTATCACTTACACTTTATAGAGCAAGCAGAACTTTAAGCTTGTTCCTTAAAACAGCTTAATTCAATAAAAGCCTTTTTTATGTCTACTGGACATCTCGGAGAACAATATTGGATCGACAATTTGTGTTCATCTTCTGTTTATGAATCAGTTCTCTAGTGATATAATCCAAGGACTGATCAATATTTCTCTATCTGGTTCAAGCTGTTTAAAACTCTCATGTCTTCTATAGTATCATTTTGCCCTTTTTTCTTTCCTCTTTCTTTTTCCTTTCTTTTTTCCTCTTCTCTCACTTTATTTTATTTCTATTTGTATTTCCAGTTCGTATATCTCGTTTATAACTACAGTATAGATTTGTAGAAGCTAACACATTGACTCCCACTTGTATGATTAGTGAATTTCCAATCAGATTAAATAAACGATTGTCTACAATACATACTTGTGCATTCCACAAAATCCTTAACCTGGAAGGGACATTGCTCATGAAACTGAAACTATTTTAAGATGTGTCAGAGAGGGGCTGGTGAATTTCATGAACATTTTGATGTTCCTTATAAAGATTCACTATTTGGGTTGCTGCTCTTTCTTTCTTCAGATATATTCAGTAGGTATGAAAATATTTGTGAGCAGTTTATAGTATAGGTAAAGGTAAAAGGTTCCCCCGCACATGCGTGCTAGTCGTTTCCGACTCTAGGGGCCGGTGGTCATCTCTGTTTCAAAGCCAAAGAGCCAGCGCTTGTCCGAGGACGTCTCCGTGGTCATGTGGTTGGCATGACTAGACGCCAAAGGCGCACGGAACGCTGTTACCTTCCCACCGTAGTGGTCCCTATTTTTCTACTTGCATTTTTACGTGCTTTCGAACTGCTAGGTTGGCAGAAGCTGGGACGAGTAACAGGCGCTCACTCTGCTACGCGGCACTTGGGATTCGACCCGCCAAACTGCCGACCATCTAATCGACAAGCTCAGCGTCCTAACCCACTGAGCCACCGTGTCCCTTTTGTTTATAGTATATTAGAGCTTTAATTTCAAGGAAATTCCTATTTTCAGGACTAAAATTGTGGCTATTTATATTTTTGTCGTTCCAGTTGGCCTTTCCTAAAATAAACAATGTAATCTAAAAGTGTAAGACTTTTAGAAATGATGTAACAAAACTCCTATGACAACAGCCATGAGATTTTATAGATACATCAATCCTCAGCCAAGTTCTCCTCTCTCTCTCTCTCTCTCTCTCTCTCTCTCTCATATATACACATACAATCTCTTTCTCACACACAAACACAGATTCAACCCCAGTTTCTATAAAATCATTCATATTTATATGGATTGAAAAAAATAGCTTTTAATCTCATATTTTAAATACCGCAAAGTCTGCATATACTCTACTATTTAATATTTTTCTAGGAAGATTATTTAAATGTTTTATAATATCATATTATTTGTATCATATGAAAATTAACCATCACATACACTTAATATAGAAAAGAGGGAATAATATTTAACAAATTTAAATTTAATGATGTATGTATGATCCAGAAAACCACCTGAAGCTGAATTGTGACTTCTCTTTGGCAAACATTTGTTCAACTCACTCAGACTGCGGGATCAAAAGCTTTTACAGGGTCCTAAATTAAGAAGGAAAGCAGGGCAGTAGTGTTAGCTGATCTTCTCAAAAGAATTTGCTGACAGATGCAAAAGCAAAGCTGAGCTGGTGAGCAAGTACACAGAGCAAAGTCTGTACACAAAAGTGTTCATTCCAATAACCCAATTAGACATTCAATACTGGAATGATTAATGTTACCAATATGTCAAGACATGCATTACTGTAAGTGTAAGGAAAAACTGCTGAACTAATGTACAGTTGTTTGCCAACACTGATAGCTCAACAAACTTTTAGATGGATAGATAGATAGATAGATAGATAGATAGATAGATAGATAGATAGATGATGGACAGACAGACAGATAGATAGATACAGGGCTTTTTTTGTCATAGAACGCTCAGAATAGAGTTCTGGCACCTTTTTTGGATGTAACCTTGTAGGGTAGGCAAGGCAGGTTGTATGACATGTGTGAGGTCCGGCACCTTTTTCTTTTACAAAAAAAGCACTGGATGGATAGATAGATAGATAGATAGATAGATAGATAGATAGATAGATAGATAGATAGATAGATAGATAGATAGATAGATATAGATGATAGATAGATAGATAGATAGATAGATAGATAGATAGATAGATAGATAGATAGATAGATAGATAGATATAGATGGATGGATATAGATGGATGGATATAGATGGATGGATAGATAGATAGACAGACAGACAGACAGACAGACTTTAGTTATAAGAAAAATATTGCTGGAGTAACATGTTGTAAATTAGGATTATTTCCTCACAATATTTTATAGTCTATACCGTGATATCTGTTTAATTATTTGGTTCAGATTTTACCCTACTTAGGACCCTCAAAGACACTAATGGACAGGGGAAAAAAATACTGCGAGTTACTAGGAAGCTACAGCCAACGTTTAGCCAGTCCATGGAGGCCTCGTACTTAGTTGCAGAGAATTAGTAAGACATAATAGCAGTAAGTATAACAGAGAAGAAAACTGGGCAGTTGAATCAAAAAGACAATATATGGATGACCACCCATGAACACTTCGCATTGAATAGTTCCTCACAAATGGCAAGAAAATTCCTTCACTTGCAGAAGGAAATATTTACAGTATGATCTTGTTTGCAAAGAGGAAAATAAATAAATAAGCAATAAATAAGCAATAGGTGAGGTATAGAATTTAAGAAGTGTATTTAAAAATAGCATGAACAATTCCAAATTCAGTGATGTGCATGACTTGCCCCCAGATTCTACTTGACATGTATAGGTGATAAGTTTTTTGTCTTCTGTTTATTTTTGATCATCCATTTTCTGACAAATTAAGATCAAGCTTTCAAGTTTGCATTCCAATATTTATTAATATTTTCTTATCTAAATTGACATAACTTAAATCTGGATTAAAATGCCATATTAATTTTAATGAAACATTGCCGCTAACTGAATTTGGATTCAATCCAACAAAATTAGTCAGAAGCATAAAATAGATTTCAAAATATTTTCTTTGATGATAATGAAGCTGATCTAAAAGTTCAAGACAAGTTATTTATACTAAAAAAACTATGCATCAAGAATACATTTCTGTGTGGCTTCATTAAAAGTCCCATAGTGAGAACAAGCAGCATTTGTAAGATTCATTTCTTCCTCCCAGAAAAAAATGCCACATTCACACACATGCACTGCACCCCCCCCCACAAAAAATATACTTGTTCAGTATAGTAAAGATTAGGGTTCTCTGCTTGTCTTACTACCAAGCCTGACTTCACAGATTAGGAGTGCAAATGAGGAAACAGCAGATTAGACACAAACAATGATTACTCAAGAATGGGTTTCTTTACCTATGAAAGTCCCCTTGAGAACCAATAAAACAGCTTAAAGGAACTGAATTTTTGATACTGAAATATTACAATTTTTAATTCAGTCTATTATACTATGATTTATCTACATGGGTATATTTTTATAACCTATGTAAATTATAATTGAATTCTTATAAATGTAGTAGTGCTCTGTGGTAAAATCACTGATCCAACCACAGTTTCTAAATTAATGAATGAGCCACACTATTAATTGCTGATATGCAAAACACTGTGGTTTTATGGCACAACAAGTAATACACATTATACTCTTCAAATATCAAACTGATTTCAGATCAATTTAATTGTGTTGGGTTGTTTTTTTTTCCTTTTCCTTTCAAAATTTCCAAAGAAGCTACATTTCTCCCCATGGTTTACTCAGTTCTGTATTCTCTTACTATCGTCCAAATAAATTCTGTGGATACATACCAGGATAGAGGGAGAAATTAAGAGGATTATATGACCTAAATAAGTATGTCATGTTTTTGTAAAACTGAGACAGAAAGAATGTAACATATCTAAATAAAGGGAATCTGATATTGTGGAATTGATTAATAAATATAGGGATGATATAGGCTTAGTTATGAATGAAAAGATTAAAATGTTATTGTTGTTATTATCCTTCTTTTAATATCTAACTCCTATCATTTAGATTATATTTTCATATGAAAAATATAAATCCACAGGTTGATAATGGGTTGATGTTCTCCTCCTGTGAATGGTAATAAAGATACAGTATGTCTACATAAATGCAATATAGGAAAATGTTCTGTAAAATAACATGATGGGAACAAGATGAAAGCACAGAAAAAGTAGGCCTTTGGAGACCAAAGAATAAATGAGAATGATTAGAGGGTTATCTGCTTAAAACAAGATCTATTTTTTAAATATATATTTTAAGGATAATTCTATTTATATAGTCTAGTGCAGGGGTAGGCAACCTTGGCTCTTTTATGACTCATGGACTTCAACTCCCAGAATTTCTGAGCATAGCATAGCTGGCTCAGGAATTCTGGGAGTTGAAGTCCACAAATCATAAAAGAGCCAAGGTTGCCTACCCGGTCTAGTGGTAAAGAAATGAATATAAATTTAAAAGCATGATTGGTTTGATTGCTTTGTTTATTGTGAAAGACTGAGGGACTTGTGAAAAATACAAGGGCAGTGAAAAGTTCTGAATTTGTGATATACCCTTTTTGGGTGGAATCAAGTCTGGGGTTGGGGGAAGAAATGAAAATGTAGTAAAATAAAATCACATGGAAGAAAAAAGAATAACTCCAGGAGCATAAAGAATTCTGAATGAAAAAAATATGAAAGGGTGTACAACTATTTCAACAGAATGAATGGAAGCTTGTAAGCTTGTAAGCCGCCCTGAGTCTTCGGAGAAGGGCGGGATATAAATGGAATTAAAATAAAAAATAAAAATAAAAAATTGTCCTTAAGGAAAGATAATGCAGAAAGTACTTGGAGCAGACTGAAAACAATTACATTAAAGAGTGCCACAGAAGTGAGTGGAAGTACATAATCTGAAGAATGGAAAAAGATATTTAATGGAATACTGAAATGATGAAATAGAAAAGGCCTTGAATTAAAGAAAATATACTGAGCGCTGTAAAAACTTAAAATGAAAGGCATTATCTGATGTGCACAGAGAGGAAAATACAGTTTCAAAGAATGAATGCAATCAAAGAAAATAAGAACAAAATTAAAAGTGACAGAGAAAATACACAACCTTTTTGATGAGAAGAAATATTGTTTGGGAAGTGGGTGAAGAAAGTTATATAAGAAGCCCCCAGAAGAAAAAGTGGAATTAATAATAAATGTGATAAAATTATTTGGGATGATTGAATTAAGGAAATGCTAGAAAGTATAGAGGTTTCTTTAATGGAAAGGATGATGTTTGAAGTGTGGGATTGAAATGAATGCTATAAAGAGAAGAAAATTGATTTAAAAATGCCTTGACAATATTGGAAAATTGTAAGATTACAAGTGTAAATGCTACAAATGGAACAATGTTGAACTATGGATTAGTTTGATTTGGAGTGGATATAAATTATATTTAGCATGTGTATAAAGACTGTGTCTGTGAACTGATGAGCAGTAACTAAAATTGACTGTCAAAAAGTAGATAGAATCAGTGTGTGTGCCTAAGAAAGTGTTTGGCTTAATTGTAATTGAAAGACCAAAAAAGGTAACAATGAGGAACATTTGTGTATTAGCAGTGCAGGGTAAATGTATTCCAGATTTTAGTTCTTTGGCAAGTGATAGAGAAATATGTGAATTTGAAACAGAATTTGCATTAAATTGAATAAAATAAATAAATAAATTACACATTTATTGATTTAGACAAAATGCATAATAAAATGAATAGGCATGAATTATGGAATATTTTGATCACTATGGACTTGAAGCTCAGCTGGCAAATATGAAAACGTCTGTATATTCTTTGTGGAGCAGTGGGCTAATGCCTCTTTAAGTAATACCAGCTGCCTGCAATTAGTACAGGTTCGAGTCCCACCAGGCTCAAGGTTGACTCAACCTTCCATCCTTCCGAGGTAGGTAAAATGAGGACCCAGATTGTTGGGGGCAATATGCTGACTTTGTAATAATGCCGCTTGGGGGGGGGCTGAAAGCCCTAATAAGCAGGCATATACATAGAATGAAGGCTATTGCTAAGCACATTGATTTGTGCTTCTTAGATTGTAAGCTGCCCTGAGTCTTCGGAGAAGGGTGGGATATAAATGGGATTAAAAAATAAATAAATATGATATAGCAGAGGTCCTCAACTTTTGGGCACCAGGGACCAGTTCCATGGTGAAAGGTTTTTCCATGGACCGGAGGGTGTGTGGTTTTGTGTGCTGCCTTCATCTTGCAAAAGGGGCTTTGCTAGTTTGTGCAAACCGGTGGCCAGTACTGGTCCACAGACTGGGGGTTTTGGGACCCCTGGCATATAGCATGTATGAGAAAAAATATTCACATAGTTAATGGTAAAGAATATGATAAACATGTCTTTGGTTGTTTAATATATTTGTGGATAATTTAGGGAAATGCTTGTGTGATATTAGAAGTGTTAGTTGGAGACATCAGATATACTTACATTTTGTATGCAAATGATTCCATGCTAGAGACTGAGAACCCAAATAATACACAATGAAAGATAGATTGCCTGATGCAATAAGGAATATCCAAAACTTTATGAATGAAAGACCATCAGGATAAAAACTATTCCTATATTGGTTAAAAAAGCTCTCTAAGCAGAATTTAAACGAACAAACAAAAGCACTGCATTTTCTCATTGTGCCTGACATATTAAAGCTATTCAAATAAGAGTTCCTTGAGCTTCTTTTGATACACTGAATGGTTAACACTCAAAAAATGTACTGTAAGGATTAAGGTCTGTAATAAACCAAACTGGAACCATTATATTATACTTCCATGATGTATGACCGAAGAGTTCTTAATCAGCAGATCACTGACAAGATAGGATAGACTTTGTATTTGAGTCTGCTGAACAACAGCCCAAGCTGCTAAGAAAATTTCTGTCCCCAGAGGCTATTTGAAAACCCAGAGCTCTTGTTACCAAATACCTCTTTAATGTATTTGGATTACAAACCACAATAATATTTTAATAATAATATTATACTGTTATTTTGCTAGAATGGAACAGTGAGAGATGCTTTTTCTCCCTCTAGACTAGAGCAGCTGCAAGTAAAGCCTGCCATGAACTAAAAAAACACAACCCAAGCTCAACAGCCTTCAAAATAATAAAAGAGGCAATCTACCTACAAATATGTCCACCTGTATATAGTACAGAGGAAATCAACAAGGCTGTCTCTTGTAATGAGTAGAGATATTCAACATAATATTCAAACCAATTAAACCAAAGCAAGTCTTCTATATTACATGTATCTAAATTCATGATTATATACATCTATATTACTTTGGATAAGATTAGTTCTAATCTCACTTACTTGGAAATGAAGCAGTATTTCAATTTAACTGTACTGTGAATCAAAGTATATAATTTATTCCTGTTATTCAGGAACAACAAGGAAAGGGTTTATTCTGGGTTAACAGCGCTATTTGAAAACAGGAGACAATCATATGGTAGAATATATTACAAAGCGAAGCCAGAATACAGAAGACATTAATACTCTATTTGATAAACCTTTATATTCCAACAGCTACAATGAAACACCTTTTGTATGATCATCCAGCAATAATATTAATCTGACAAAATAATCCACATGGCAATTATGAAAATATAAACATTAGAGTGGGTATAAGCAGAAGCAATGAAAGCAGCAAGATATTTTTTTTTTGCAAAAGTCGTATCTTGCTGTATATTTTCACATTTATTGGGTGTGAATGTAGGTTTTTTTAACCATTTCCAATAAATATTTAAGTTCATATGGATTTTTATTCCTGCAATATCATTTTTCGTGAGCTGTCCACCAGATTTCCCTGAGGTACTGGCAGAGAACGCAGAGATCATATGAAAAAAAAAAGAGCTGTAGTTTAAGATCCTGAATAATCTGGATGTTCATGCATGATGCACCAATTGCCTCATTCATAAACACCACAGATCTCTTCATAGGGCAAGACTTGACAGCCAGATCCATCCACTGGGTTGGATGCAAATCCAAAAGTCATTTTAAGTGACCCAAATATCCGGAGAGGTACCCAGCTTTCTTCAATTTAAGTACGCAGGTCTTGCAAATATCAAGAGCTTTGCGAAACGCAATGTGAAAGCAGTGCCTTTTTTAAAAAAAATTCACCCAGACCTACATTTATGCCTCAAAAATCTGGCAATGCCAATCAGCCCCTGTGATCACTGATCAAATTAATTACAAGTATCCGCTACAATTTTTCAAATTCTCCTATCACCCAAGGAAAAGAAGAAATATATACCAAGCCTTCAACTTTCTTCTTTCCCGGGCTGCTTTCACGAAAGGTTATTTTTTTATAAAAAAAAAAAAGAAGGAAAAAAAAGAAGGAGACGGGGTGGGTGAAAATCGGGCACGAACTTCCTATCCCCTCCCCCGTTAATTAAATAGACGACGATAAACCGCGAAGAGACGCTTTAGCATGGAGGAGAGCGATATCTTCAAGCAAGCAAACAGGCGTTTGCGCAGCGAAGAGCCGCCGCTGCGGTTCCCATTGCAACGCGCCGTTATCTGCGGCGACGCCAACGCAGACCGCACATAAAAACCTGCCCGGGGCGAGCCGGGGGGGGGGGACGAATTGCCGCCCCCAATAGCCCCCCCCCACCCTTTTCACCCTCGCTGGGCTGCTTCCAGCGCGGGGTTTGGGGGCACTCACCCAAAAAACGAAGGAATAGATGATGAGTAAGGTTTTCAGGCACGTTATCACGGGTTTGGTCTCCATTCTCCTCGATGCCATAATACTGAAATCCCGGCTGCTGGCTCAGGGCAGGGGAGGGAGTGCGCGCGAAAAGGGGAGGAGGGAAGGAGGGAAGGAGGGGGCTGCGAGCTCCCTTCGCGTCTCCACCGAGCGGCGGATTGGCGGCGCTGCCGCCGCCGCCGGCTCCTCCGCTACCAATATGATCGCGGCCGAGGCGAAAGCTTGGGAAGCGGCCGCTCCAGAGCGCTCGTGCACGCAGCTACTGGGCCGCCGCCGCCGCCGCCACAGCCTGCCCCGCCTCCTGCCGCTAGCGCACACCACAAGCCAGGGCACCATTGTGCGCTCACGCTGGCGGAGAAGGGGCAGGGGCTCATCGACCTTCCCCAGCCCTCGGGCCCCGCTCTCGGGAAGGCAGGGCCGAGGCCGGGAAGAAAGAAGCGAGAGGCTCCGCTGCCTAGTTGCGCGAAAGGTGCAGAGGCGGGAGGGTGGAAAAAGCAGTTGTGTGGAATGGCGGGTCCACCGTCGTGGCGCAGTAAAAGAAGGAAGACGTCTCCCGCGAGGATGTCTTAAGAGCAGTGTGGACGCGGATGGGGTGGGGGGGTGGGGAACCGATGCAGAGCGTGTTGGCGAAGCAGGCGAGGACGGGGTGGGTGGGTGGTGGTGTGCTTATCACCAGGTTCCTGCTAAAAATGGAGCCGTGCCTGCACTTGGGCGTCCGTGAAAGGGTTGCGCGGTGGGCCTATTCGTGCGCAGCCATGATGGGCGTATGGACCTGAAAAAAAAGCACTTGGGGGAAAAAAATGGACAGGCCACCACCACCACCACCACCTCGGTCTCCAGCTGCCTCCCACAGGCTTCCACTTTCAAAAAGGGCCTTGCCACAAGTTGGAAGGCAAGGAGAATAGCTCTGCCTTCTATTTATTATATTTTTTTATTTATTTATTTATTTATTTATTTATTTATTATATCATATCTAGCCAGAGCTCAGCTTTTTTGTGTGTTTGCTTCTTGTAAATTGAACTGTTTGTATAAATAGGGCCTTTTTAAAAAAAAAATCCCATTTATATCCCGCCCTTCTCCGAAGACTCAGGGCGGCTTACAATCTAAAGCACAAATCAATGTGCTTAGCAATAGCCTTCATCCTATGTATATGCCTGCTTATTAGGGCTTTGGGGGGTGGAGGGAAGCAGCATTATTACAAAGTCAGCTTATTGCCCCCAACAAGCTTCACACCTTATTCATAGGCTGATGGTTTACTTCCGAAATAAAAACAAGGGGATTCAAGCCTCCCTGGATTTCCTGACCTAAAACTGCTGCTTCTCCAGTTTGTGAAGTGATGCAGCTACTTAGGTGATGAAACAAAAGGAATGTGTCAGACAAGAGAGTCATAACTGTATATGACACTTCAGGAATAAAAGCAGAAGAATGTGGCACAGGAAAAACATGTTCCATTAATGAGAGGATAGCTGGCTGCCACCATGACAGGTGTAACACACCATAGCATCATGAAGTTAATACATTTTAAGAAACACAGTTATATGGTGGACCTAGTAAAAGTTATGAGAAGCTCAAGTTTCTTCAGATCACTTAATGTAATAATATTTCAGGTAATGTTCCAATTAAAAATGGCACAAATTACCTTGAAGCCTGGATGGAATTAACATTATTGATTTGTGGTTAATGAATTAGTTATTTAGTTATTAGTTATTTCAGCCCTTTTTATGCTGAACATTAACATTAGCTTATCTGTCATTCAGAAATGAAGGTTTCTGGGAGACAAAAAGCTCTTTAAATTTTGTGTGTGTGTGTGATCCAAAGGGACAATTTTCTTATATAGGGAGATATTTGTGGAGAATTTCTGTTTGGTATATTTGTTTTTCCTTTTTAACTTTTTAAACGAGCATCTTTTAAATGAAGATCTAATATCCACAACTTTATGTCTGAGTATTGATAAAAGCTTTTTCATCAATTGTGTAATTAAACAGGAACCAAGGAAAAATACCTTGAATAAAAGAATATGGCAGTAGGGCAGACTAGCTGAGCAGCACCATTTGTTTTTGGAACTCTGTGCTTAATCCTTCTATTTCTTATAGATTAGTAGTGATACTGTATGCATGGTCACAGGGCTGATTATGGTTGTCAGATGGAAGTGCTATCTGCTTCTTTAAAAAAAAAGTATCTGGTAGAGATTTCCTAGAGTTGTAGATCATATAACTTGCATTTGCACATCACTCTACGCCACGGCAAACACATTTTAATCTAGCCTATTATGGGCACCCATCTCATTTGGTTATGGCTCAGTATTCATGCAAGTGTCCCCAAATGGGTTAATCAAATTCAACATAGTTCAACTAGCCTGAAACATAAGCACAAGATTATGGTGTTTCATTTTCTAAATTAAGAGTTCTTTTGCTCCAAATGTGCTAGAAGCCATCCTCTGACCGGGTAGCTCTTTTCCTTAATCAAGATATTTGCAAGAAGAAGAAAAGTAAAAAAAAAAGGGGGAGGAGGGGGGAATGAGACATTTTGAACCAAAACTAAATGGTTTTTTAAAAAATTTGTCTTAACAACTGTTTTCATTGACGTTTGTGATCAGAGCCTCTAATCTGCCTAAGAATAAGGCTCAAAATCTCATTTGTACTTTTGTTTGAATCTAGAATTGATCCTGTTTGCTTATTTTTCTACTTTTTGTGTGAGTAGGGTAGCCATATGAATCTAATAAACAAGCAAATAAATATAGTCCAGAAATAACTTGACTCAAAAGCTGACTGACCCTTGTGAAAACAGAAGATTCCACTTCTTAAAGGCTTGTTAATGTTTTTATTATATGTTAATATTTTACAACAAAAGCATGGGGGGGGGAAAGACTATCTAAACCAGGCATGTCCAACCTGTGGCCCAAGGCTGCATGCAGCCCTGGGCAGCTAGCAATGCAGCCCCACAAGATATAATAAAAATATTTTTTAAAATGTTAATTTATATATTAACTTTATATTTTGTTTTCAGCCCAATAGACAATTCCACTTCATTTAATGCAGCCGAGCCAAGCCAAAATGTTGGACACCCATAAACTCATGTCTATGAGGAGTTTTATATATTTTAATCAAAATAATTTCAAGCTGTTCCACATGGCAGTCTTAAGCTGCTTGTATCCCATGCTGAACCCACTTGAGAGTATAATGGTTTATGAAATGACTGCTTGGATTGACATCTGTTTTTCAGCTTTGGTAATGATACTAGCCAGGTGTTCTCTTTAGATGGCAGTTTAACTAGGGCAGGGTTGTGAAACTGGCGGCCCGCGGGCCGGATGCATCACACACAGACCACGCCCACCCTGGCTCCACAAAGGCAAAAAAGTTGTGATTCATCACAATATGTCACGTGACACAATTGAGTTTGACACCCATGAACCAGAGTCCCAACACTGAATTCCTCTGCTTCTTTCCTCCTCCCACCCCCCTTCAGACATTTTTCTTTTTAGGAGCAAGTCTTTGAAGATATGTGATTTCTACTGACTTTCTTCAGTAGGGGAAACTGGTAGAACTGACCAATTTCATTTGGTTCAGAAATGAAGGTTTGCCAAGTCCAGCCTTTCACCAATGGACTGTTAAAAATAAGCCAGCATTTCACAGATCTACTGCCGTAGACAAAGAACTAGGGTTATTCTCACAACACATACTAGCCAACTGGGACAAAGGCATTTGCCAGCAAGTACAGCAGGCAGACTACAGTGTTGTCCTGGCAGCAGTGAGTAAATGGAGCTTCCCTTTGTGGTAGGCTGGAGGTGGGTTGAGGATGGCATCATTACATGAGCTAAAGAAATAGTTTGTCCTCACCAAGACAAGCAGGATATACAGTATGGGGATACCCTTCAGAGCATGTCTGTCAAAATATAACACATTTGGAAATAAGAGCAGAAATAGTATATTTAGAAGCCTAATCTTACATTAAAAGTAGAGTGGAGATTTATTTCAGTGATTAAAAGATATTAAATATTGATAGCTGTCTTAGGAAATTGGGTCAAAAACTTAACACATTTCATTTTTGAATGATGAACTTCAAATGCCTTATGCGTTACAGAAATAATAAATGAATGTAATTGTAGAATGCCAAGCGGAGACTATCAAATTTCATATCACATTGTAAATACAATTTAATACAATTAAATGTATCTTTGGAAATAAATTTGCACAGCATGTCTTTTTCTTTTACATGTTTCCTGTTTGATATACAATAAGAGTACTAAACTGACTGGATACTTTAAAATAAATCTTGGGTTCTGTTTGATCTTATACATGGGCATAGAATCAAATATGTGCCTTAAACTGGCACAGAGATAATGGATTGCTATGCTTTAAAATAAATTACTATTGAATACTTCTTTGATATTGTCCTACATTTACTTTTAAGAATGTGCAAAAGGTGCCCTTCATTTTTCTTTGCTTTGCATGGCAAGAGAGAGGTGGGGGGTTTTTTGTTTTGTTTTGTGTTTTGTCTTTCAGTCCTTTATGGAGCCAAGGCATTATTTCTACCTCACAAATTCATTTTCTGTGAATGAAGTGAAGCAACGCAGCTGTCTTGCTTGACTGCTTCAGAAGCACAGGGACTATTTCATTTCACAGTTCTTTACCCGTGGGATGCTTCTCCTGAAGCATCATTGAAGCAAAGTGCCTCTTCAAAGTTCTCCATACATTTACTTATTATATTTAATGTACAGCACAAATTCTAATAGCCTGAAGCCTCTCCTTGTGTTAGACTTCAGTTCACTGATTCCTATCAGTCTTGGGCAACTTAGGAGGCTCTCAACAAAATTTCTGTATTGTAATGATCAGGGGTGGTTACCAGATTTTTTTTGTTATTCAAGCCCATAATAGGAATGGAGTGCAGTTTAATACAATAATATTTGAATCAAATTTCAAAAAATATAACTTAAATAGATTTCAAATTGGCACACACTTTTTGCACCTTGTGTTAGTTTTTATGCCAAAAGATTATAAATGTTCTAGTCAGAAGGACATGGTTACAACTAGAAATATTTCAGAAAGTGAAAATACATTATTGAGATTAATATTGCAGTCTGCTTTTCTGTACTAGAAGCTGCTATTTTCTCTTCACTATTATCAGAAATATTTTACCTTATCTACACACTTGCATAAAAGCATACTGTGGTTTAATGGATGTTCTGAGCCACCTATAATAATGGGGGGGGGGAAACACTTACTGGATGTATGCATTTATTGGATGTATAATACAAAAAATTCAGTAGGCAATAGCACCTGGCTGACATCATCAGCCTGAGATGTTCAACAGAGTTTGTTTGGCCTGATTAGTATTTTGAGTATGAGGCTGTCAGGGAATACCAGGCCTATAGGTTAGATTGAGTGGATGAAAAAACATACAATAACAAATACAGGTAGTCCCTGTTTAGCGACTGCTTCATTTAGCAACTATTCACAGTTACAGTGATGATGAGAAAGTAACTTTGCAATCAGTTCTCACATTTATGACCATTGCAGGTCTGTAAAGCAAATCTGAAATAAGATGAAAAGCACAGTCGTTTCACTGTTTTGCTTAATAAGTGAGCTGCTAAACCCAATTGTGATCACTAAACAAGGGACTACAGTACCTGCAATATTTCCATATTGCTGCAAACTTACCAAAAATCAAGCTTGACTAGAAGAAGGCTTTAAAACTAATTGCTTCTCAGTTACTATTTCCCTCATTAAAAACCTTCATATTAACCTATTTAACTTAATCAGATATAGATTCCATGGCTTTAAATTAAATATTACTGTATTTGCATTAACCTTTCCACCACTTTACAGTTCTCTAAATCTCCCTTTTACTAGTGTTGATAGTCCTTTCTCAGGCTGGGAAATGGAATAAACATTCTGGTGGTTGTTGTTAGTTGCGAAGTCGTGTCCGACCCATCGCGACCCTATGGACAATGTTCCTCCAGGCTTTCCTGTCCTCTACCATCTTCTGGAGTCCATTTAAGCTCACGCCTACTGCTTCAGTGACTCCATCCAGCCACCTCATTCTCTGTCGTCCCTTTCTTCTATTGCCCTCAATCTTTCCCAGCATTAGGCTCTTCTCCAGTGAGTCCTTCCTCCTCATTAGTATTTGAGTTTTAGCTTCAGGATCTGGCCTTCTAAAGAGCAGTCAGGGTTGATCTCCTCTAGGACTGACCGGTTTGATCGCCTTGCAGTCCAAGGGACTCGCAGGAGTCTTCTCCAGCACCAGAGTTCAAAGGCCTCAATTCTTTTGCGCTCAGCCTTTCTTATGGTCCAACTTTCACTGCCATACATTGCAACTGGGAAGACCATAGCCTTGACTATACGCACTTTTGTTGCCAAGAAAACCAGATGGGTACAATCAGCAAGAATGGAACTCGGTTAAAAGACATTTTTATCTTGGACTAAACTTACCTTGGATCTGTCAAGTTCTTTCTTGTTCTCTATTCCATGTTCTTTTTTCTGTCTGAATTTCCCTATTAAACGTTTCCCTATTAATTTTCAGGCATATAAACATTCCTATTCCCTTTGTTTCATGAGCAGTGGTCAGAATAGACCAGTTCATTACATTAAGATGCTATGTGAAACCTGCTATGTTTACCTTGGGATAAGACTGTCATTTGACATCAAGGCATGCTGTGTGCTTATTCAAAAGTAAGGTATTGCTTTTTTCTGGAAACTGAGTTAATAGTAGTTATATGCTAAAGCTTATATTCCTCCCACATAGCTGGGAATCTTGTCTATTATTCTGACAACCCAGAAAAGGACTGCTTGTACTGGTTTTCATGCCAGCAGTATCAGACAAAAATGAGGCATCAGATATTTCCACAAATGTGTCGAAATTAACTTGAAAATAGGATTCAACATTTCTTATTATAAGTACAAATAAGAAAATAGGATTCTACAAGCCTTAGACGTACACAGCTGCACAGTTAACAAAATCAGATGCCTATCCTAGTTTTTAAGAAGAAACAATACCCTTAAGAATGAAATTATGTCTAATTCACATATCATGCTGAATTATTATTTTTAAACCATGGATTCTGGAATAAACCTTAATTAAGTTATGTATAATATAGCAAAAACCATGATTTATAAATCAAAGTGGCTGGGGTCACCAATTGTAATGAGTCAAACAAATGATGTAATTGCTTCATGCAATGTGAAAATGCAGTTGCAAACTTTCTAATAAGTAAGACAAACTGGAAATAACTGAATTATCAGGAAGTTAAAGTAGTGATGTGTCATTCCTTTTATGTAAGTCTGAGATGTAAGGAGATATGTGATAGAAATTCCATTATTATGACAATTGTTTTTGAAACAGATGGGAAAGCCTTAGACAACACAGCCTTTGCAGGATGATAATTTTATCACAAAAATATCTTCTTTGCATTATCAAGACAGTGGGAAAATAAGAGACATTGTTCTTTTGAGAAATTTCATGTTTAGCACTCTTAAGTCCAGCCAACTACAATTTGGTGGTTAATAACATAGAAAAAAATCTGTCTTATAGCAGCCTCAAATACTTTATTTCCTGCTTCTTTGTGAAAATCACAGAATCTCAAAAGCTATCTAATCTGGAGATTAGATAGAGAAAAAAGAAAAACAATAAAAGAAAAAGAAACATTGCATCCCTAGCATTGAACCATTTTGACAATACTTTTCAGTGACACTATCTAGTTGGGTTGCTGCATACCAGACAGTAGGAGTCTTATATGGCCAATGGACCGTAGCGGACCCATCTCTGCTCTGGTTGCTGTTCTTTTACACCCTTTGGCTAAATCAGTAGTTCACATGCACTTTGTAATTGCTAATACCAGTTACATGTTCCCCATAAATTGATAGGAGTTTGTGATCATTTCTAACTGCATACTATATATTTAGTCTTGTTGAGATTTTTTCCACATAAAAACAATTCTGGGTTATTACCTTTCAAGCACTTTGATTTTGAACTGATTATAGCATTATAAAGCATCTTTTAATATATTGTGTACATTGCCCATTAGAGTTGGGTAGCTAATAAATTCAAATAAACTACAATAATAATTATTCCAAAGTCTACTTTTTGCAGTTAGAATGTTCCTGTGAAAGTAACATGAAGAGTAAAGCAGCTGTTTTTTTTTCTTTTCATACCCACCCCCATGTCATCTGTTTTCTTGGTTTATAGTTTTTTATTTAATCCTCTTTAATTTTAATCATTTTGTTATGAACCACTCAAAGTCACTGCAACAATAAGATAGTCATCATATAAATTAAGTAAATAAAAAAATACCATGTAAAACTAGTTACAAATCTGGATCCCATTTTTCCAGTGAGATTAAATGAGAATCCATATTTATGTAGTTATTTCTTCTTTCCAAACTAAATTAATGATGAGCTTTATACTGCATTTCTCATGTAGGGAAATGGGGTGATTGTTCATGTAAATTGTGTAGGAAATGGGGAAATTGTTTAAAAGCACTTTTGTAGCACCAGTCTTTTGGGGACATCACAGTAAACTTTCAGATTAATGGACCTCAATGTAATAGAGTTTGGATACAATGGACAGATTTTTTTGTGGGGAAAGCGTAAAGAAAATACAGATATCGTGAAGTGACAGACTTCACAGACCTTTTTGTCAGTTTTCTGCACGAGTTCATCGCTACTACAGATGGGCGGCCACTTCTTGCCTCATCATGCCATCAGTTCATCCATCTTTAAACATGCAACACCATTGATGTATGACACCTTCATTCATCACATTTGGCCCGCAAACATTACAAAATTCATGATGAATCACAGCTGCCAAAAGTTTTTTTGCACATAGGAATCGTATTATTGCACGCACTTCACATTTGGTGAGATTCTCTATGGCAGGGTTAATTTTCAATTGATCTAGTAGTGGATGAGTCAACTGCAACACAACCTTCTCCTTCCACTCCTCACTCCCTACTGAACTACTACGGACAGCTCCATAGGACGAGCATTGCTATCCCCGCCTATTTCTTGCATATGCTGAAGCAGAGGTTTATTTCCAAATTGTCCTCTGTAGAACAGAGCACAGAAATAAGACAAAGTGAAAGAGAAAGGGAGTAGAATGAAGGTTGAATAGAAGAAGGAAAAATCAGACCAAGAATGAATTTTGCATAGAGAGATTTTTTTTTATTTTTTATTTATTTTAATCCCATTTATATCCCGCCCTTCTCCGAAGACTCAGGGCGGCTTACAATCTAAAGCACAAAGTGCTTAGCAATAGCCTTCATTCTATGTATATGCCTGCTTATTAGGGCTTTTGCCCCCACCCCAGCGGCATTATTACAAAGTCAGCTTATTGTCCCCAACAATCTGGGTCCTCATTTTACCTACCTCGGAAGGATGGAAGGCTGAGTCAACCTTGGGCCTGGTGGGATGCGAACCTGCACTAATTGCAGGCAGCTGGTGTTACTTAAGGGGGCATTAGCCCACTGCTCCACCAAGGATAATGTGGTGCAGCAGCAACTGGCAACTATTGTATATCTGACCACATAGATCTTGAAAATTCTAGACATACACATATCAAAATTTGTTCCATTTTAAAATGGGAGACATTGAAGGTATCTCCCATCGGACAGTAAGCAGAATAATTCATTTGGTAGTTATGGAAACAGAAGCAAGAAGCTATAAAGTTTGAAGTAATTTCTAAATATTCTTTTTCTTCCACTGGGATGAACAAAACTACAAGTCAGTTTCAGGATGGGACAGTGTACCCATTTTTCATTTGCTGCAAGACAGTACATCAGTTTGATAGCTCTGCATCTCACATGCTAGAGCACCTATTTACAATTGGAATCCACTGAAATTCAGAGGTATTCAGAATTTTCAGAGGTAAGAAGATTAACAGAACAGATAGCATTCCATTAGTAGTTTCAAAATGGAAAACAATTAGACAGATTAGTCTTGGAAGAGAGGGAGGGGACAATTTTGAAGACTGTTTCTTTTGGGGGGATCCACAAAATGGAAGGTATGTTTCAAACCCAGAACAAACCATTGTATTGCGGAAATTTTGCCAAACTATTTGTGAGTGGCTATAATTTGGCAAGAACAAAACCACAATTTCAATTTATTTTTGACTCTCTTAATGAGCCCGTCACTATTTCTGTACATTCTTATTTTAATTCCATCCATTTGTTCATGTCATGTGACAGAGTAGTTCCCCTCCCATCTCATTCTTTCTAAACACTGCACAATTTTCCCTGGTTCTCTCATTGTCATGATCCAGTGAAGCAAAAATAAGCAACCTATTAATTCCTACTTCTGTGTTTTTTATTTGATTGATAAATTTATGCTCTTTACTACCGTCTTTTTGCAGTCCAACTCTCAGTCTTCCATATGGCATAGTCATACATATAATGAAATAAAGGCATTAATTAGAATGAACAAATGGACCTATGAATATTGGTCTTTAATAGTACTGTAGCTACTCATCACAGCTTTTGTATACCAAGGCTTTCAAAATATAAAATTATAATTTTTTAAATCTATTTAGTAAATTAAAAAAGAGTAGACTAGTTTACTAACCTTAGTCATATCCATGCCACTTCCTGCTAATTGTAGGATACTTGCAATACATACCAATTTTGATATATCTGGGCCACTATAACCACAGTCAACGCTCTCTTTTATGAAAGCATGCTCATGGTATTCTGTGTAAGCTAAGATTTCTAATCTAGAGACTACTCTGCATGCTTGTCTTTACTCTTGTCTTTAGAATACAGCATTTTTACTTAAAAAAAGTTTTTATGGTTGTCCATAATTGATAACAGAGCATGACAAATGTGCCACCTGCCCAAAAAACCATTAAAAATTACATAATAATAATAATAATAATAATAATAATAATAATAATAATAATAATAATAATTTTATTTGTATACCGCCCTTCTCCCGAAGGACTCAGGGCGGTGAACAGGGCAAACATATAAAATACAAGGATACAAACATTAAAAGAGATTAAACAAGTGCCCAGAAACTAACAACAATGAATTAAAATATATTAAAACAATATTAAAATCTAAACCCATCACCCATCAGGCCAGGCCGGCTTGTTCGAACAAGTAGGTCTTCAGATCGTGTCGGAAGGAGCACAGGTCGGGCGCCATCCGGAGCTCAACCGGCAAATGGTTCCACAATTCCGGCACCCCCACAGAGAAGGACCTCCCCCTGGGAGCCACCAGGCGACATTCTCTGACCGGTGGCACCCTAATAATAGAAATAACCTCTGAAAGTTTTCTGTGTTACACATTATGGAATATTACCTCAGTATTTTATTACTACCAGTATGTAGGCAGGAAGGGCATCTTTCTGGTGATCAAAGGCTGCCCTTAACATTTAGTTGAAGGATACAAAATGGGTGAAGATTCATATGGAGAAGACTTTCCCCTCTCCTATTTTTTGTTGTTAATAGTTTGGTGCATTTCCTTTATTTTTTTTTAATCTATGCTATGACTATTTTAAAGCACATGTGAATTTTTAATGGGTTGCCCTCAAAAGAAAAAAAAAAGAAAACTCTGCTGCCAGGTTTCAGTGATCATCCTCTGAAATTTCTTCAACTATCATAAAAAGGATCTAGCAAAAGTGTGTGTGTGTGTGTGTGTGTGTGTGTGTGTGTGTGTGTAATCATGTTGCCTTTCTGCTATACACTATATTCTTCAGGGATGTTCCTTGCAGAAAGATAGATAATTGGGTCATTTGTTATAGACCTTTCAAATTTCCTTCTTATAGGTAAGTAGGCTTTAGAAAGAAAAAAGCTTATACATTTTTCATCCATAAGTTCTTCTGTTTGTATAGTATAAATCGAAGGTAGGATAACCTATGACTCTGTCAAAATCATTAGATCTCCAGTTATTTGCAGTTAGCATAGCAAATTCCCAAGAAAGATCCGGGTTGACCCCAATATCAGAAAGGCTGTTGAATAGGCTGTTGTGGGACACCTTTTTTCCAAATAACAATTTGTGGCTCAAATGTCTTGCCATTATGTAAGACCTGCAAGGTAATATCAATATTAACTTTTATTTATTTATTAACTTTTTAACTTTCAAACTGATATTATTCTGTGCATCCATATTAATCTCCTAGGCCTAGATTGAAGATGCTCAGCTTTGGTGAATCTGCAACTGACTTAAATGAAATAACTTTCTGTGAAAGGTCACAGAATTAGACTTCTGAGAAAAAGCCAATCTAAACGGCAAAATATCCATACACACTCAACATTAATCAACCTCACACTTGAAATATAATTTACTAATTTATGTGAGTATAAGATAGGTAAAGGTAAAGGTTCCCCCGCACATGCGTGCTAGTTGTTTCCAACTCTAGGGGCCGGTGCTCATCTCCGTTTCAAAGCCGAAGAGCCAGCGCTTGTCCGAGGACGTCTCCGTGGTTATATGGCCAGCATGGATTTAGCTCGGGGAAGCCCACGGTATGTTGAGGCAATTCTGGGGGTGGGGGGTTTAAAAACAGCTGCTGGGCGCTGTTTTTCGGCGGCGCTGATCCCCCCCCTTCGAACTAGCGGCGCTTGATATCTGCCGCCTGTCGACCTACCAGCCCCATGATGGCGCCGAGTGCTGCTTTGCCGTGATATTCGGGACGTCTGCCTTGCTCTTTCCACCTGCTGCTGGCCGAGGCGACTTTGGGAGTCGGGAGCTTTAAAACAGCTACTGGGCGCTGCTCCCTGTGGCGCTGAGCCCCCCCCCTCCGAAATAGCAGCTTTGACTTTAACGAGCGGTGCTGAGAACTGTCTGTTGACGTGCTGAGCTCCATTATGCCGCTGAGTGCTGCCACGTCGTGAAGCTCGGGACTTCTGCCTTGCTCCATCTGCTCGCGGGCCGAAGCAGTTTTGGGGATTGGGGATTGTTTGGAACAGCTGCTGGGCGCTGCTTTTCGTGACGCTGAGCCCCCCCCAACCAGTGATCTGCTGATTTGAATGAGCAGCGCTGAGATTTTCCTGCCGACCTGCTGAGCTCCGTTACGGCGCCTAGTACTATCACAGCGCCGGGAAGCCCGGGACGCCTTGCCTGTCTTCCCTCCGTGCCTGTCTTCCCTTCTCTGCCTGCTCGCCGTGGATACCCTCTGTTGTCGGAGGGGCAGCGGCGATGATCCCACCGGACGGAGACTCTTTTATTACCACCTGCTGGCTGGCACCGTTTTTTGCGGTGCGGAGCCTTCTCCTCCTCCCGGATGGTGGTTGCAGACTGTGGGCCTGGTCATCGGCCTCGACGGACATGCTAGCAGATTCCTTGATGCAACATTGCTGCTGGGACCACCTCTTTCCGCCATTGGAAGATGGTTTGGATTGGCGGACAGGCTCTGGGGAGAGAATGTATCTGCTCTCCTCCCTCAGACTGACGGCGTTGGTTGGCAATGTGAGGATCGACAGAGGCCGGGCCTGCCTGTCCTTTACTTTCTTTACGGACAGGCAGGCATTATGGCCGGCTCCGTACCTGATGGGAATTAAGATCTCCCTATTGATAGCCCAATGTGGACGGGACCGAACCGTGGTGGGAGGACGGTTTTGGACTGGTCAGTGACCATCTCACTGGTGTGAGAGACCAGTTGGGGTGGCCCTGGCTCAGGATCCCCTTTTCTCTCTCTGCTCCAGTTAGACGCCTCAGCCGGAGTGAGAGGTCGGCTGAGGTTGTCTTTTGGTTTTCCATCTCAGGTGAGAGCTGAGATGGCCTCGCAGATTGAGAGATATGCCCACTGGACTTCTTCTTTCTCCATCTATGTTCCATCAACGAGCGATCCTTTAGATATATTTGTAACATCGGCCCCAAGAGACTATTCGGGCGCAATATGGTCTATCGTTATTCCGAAGCGGATTTGTATGCCCTTAGGGCGGTTTCTGCCTCATGGGCGCAACCTGTCGCCTGTTTCCATACTCCCCTTAATGACGGGTCCAAGCTTTGTGACTCCGAGAGGTGGTTGGGCTTAGATAGGGGCCTCGAGTTAAGACATGCTAAGAGGCCCCTGATAAGATTTTTAGCCGGTTATTTTAAGAGGTTAGGGAGGGGGAGGGATGGGGGGGTAGGGAGGAAATTTGTAACCGGCACTCAGTCTGGACCTGTTAGAGGTCCCGACGGGACGGGGTCGGGAGAGGTGGCGGCTGGCGCTGGGAGTGTGGGGGTGGGGCATCGAATTCCCACGGCGATAGGGTATGGCAGCAGGTGTTTGCGCGGAGGGTCATATCAACATCTGGGATCGCGCCCCCGCTATCTCCGAGCGGTGGCGCGCTCTGACCCTCCGGTTAGCACCCTCTTACCCGGGGATGAGGGTGATCAGGCCCCTGAGCTCAGGTTGGTCTACTTTAACGCTAGATCCGTAGTTAACAAAGCTCCCCTCATCCGTGATCTGATCGAGGAGGAACGTGCGGATCTAGCGTGCATCACGGAAACTTGGCTGGGCTCGGAGGGAGGGGTGCCTCTCACTGAGTTATGCCCGCCGGGTTTCCGGGTGCTGCACCAGCCACGGGCTCAGGGCAGGGGTGGTGGGGTGGCAGTGGTTATTCGGGAGACTTTGTGCCCCCGGGAGGCCACCATTGTCCAGATGGCCGGGAGTGAATCCCTTCTCTTGAGATGTGGTCCTCGGGTTCAGTTGGGCTTGTTGCTCACATACCTGGCGCCCAGCTGTGTGGCAACAGCCCTGCCTGAGCTGTTCGACACCCTCTCAGGGTTGGCGGTGGAGTTCCCCAGGCTTATAGTCCTGGGTGACTTCAACCTGCCATCACTGGGGGGGTCGTCGGAGTCAGCTCGGGAGTTCATGGCTTCCATGACAGCCATGGGCCTGACCCAGGTTATTGAGGGCCCTACTCACGAGGGGGATCATACTCTCGACCTGGTGTTCCTGTCTGGACAGTGGTTGGATGATCTGGGAGGGGGTTCTCCGTCCATCACCCCTCTGTCATGGTCAGATCATCACCTCCTGAGGCTGGTTTTCCATCATGCCATCCCCCGCCGCTGGGCGGCGGAACCGACCAGGTGGTTCCGCCCCAGGCGCCTAATGGACCCGGACCGGTTCCAGAGGGCGCTTGGGCCGATACCTATCACCCTTACCCACAGCCCAGTCGATGCTCTGGTGGAGGCCTGGGAAACGGCTGCCACCAGGGCACTCGACTGCGTTGTACCCATGCGACCTCTGACTCGGCGCAGATCCCATTGGGCCCCATGGTTCTCTGTGGAGCTCCGGGAGATGAAGCGTCGGAGACGAGGTCTAGAGAGCGGTTGGAGATCCAGCCGGTCCGAATCCGACCGATTGCAGTTAAGAACCTTTATAAGGTCTTATCTTGCGGCGATAAGGACGGCGAAGTCTAACTACTTTGCCGCCCTTGTCGCATCCGCAGATAATCGCCCGGCCGCCCTGTTTAGGGTGACTCGCTCCCTCCTTAACCAGGAGGTGAGAGAGGATCCCTTGCAGGGACGAGCCGAGGAGTTTAGTCACCATCTGGCGGACAAAATCGCTCTGATCCGGACCGGCTTGGACTCTGACTGGGCAGAGTCCGACGTGGAGGAATCAGGCGGTCTTGAGCATGTTATCTGGACTGAGTTCGACCCTGTTTCCCCTGATGATGTGGACAGGATCATGGGGAGACTGAGCACCACCACCTGTTTGTTGGATCCGTGCCCCTCCTGGCTAGCTTATGCGGCTCGGGAGGGAACACGAGGCTGGTTCCATGCAGTAATAACTGCTTCTTTGAAGGAGGGTGTCTTCCCTGCCGCCTTGAAGGAGGCGGTGGTGAGGCCCCTTCTCAAGAAGCCTGCTTTGGACCCGGCTGTTTTAAACAACTATCGTCCAGTCTCCAACCTTCGCTTTCTGGCGAAGGTTGTTGAGAGTGTGGTGGCGCATCAGCTCCCTCTGTTCCTGGAGGAGACTGATTATCTGGACCCGTACCAATCGGGCTTCAGGCCCGGATACAGCACGGAGACGGCATTGGTCGCGCTGGTGAATGATCTCTGGAGGGCTAGGGACAGGGGTTGCTCCTCTGTCCTGGTCCTATTAGATCTCTCAGCGGCTTTTGATACCATCGACCATGGTATCCTGCTGCGGCGTCTCAGGGGGTTGGGAGTGGGAGGCACCGTTTTACGGTGGTTCTCCTCCTACCTCCGGGGCCGCTCGCAGTCGGTGTTGACAGGAGGGCAGAGATCCGCCCCGAGGTCTCTCATTTGTGGAGTTCCTCAGGGGTCGGTTCTCTCACCTCTCCTGTTCAACATCTACATGAAGCCGCTGGGCGAGATCATTCGTGGTTTTGGGGTGGGGTATCACCAGTACGCTGATGATACCCAACTCTTTCTTTCCACCCCGAACCAACCCAGTGATGCCCTCTCCGTGATGTCCCGGTGCCTGGAGGCGGTTCAGGTCTGGATGGGGAGAAACAGGCTTCGTCTCAATCCCGCCAAGACTGAGTGGCTGTGCGTATCGGCGTCCCGGGTTAACCATGTTATTCCACCTCTAATGATGGGGGGTGAGGTGTTACCCCCCGTTGATAGGGCTCGCAACTTGGGCGTCCTCCTGGATTCACGGCTCAATTTTGAAGATCACATAGGAGCCGTGACCAGGGGGGCTTTTGCACAGGTTCGCCTGGTGCGCCAGTTGCGTCCCTATCTGGACCGGGACGCCCTACGCACAGTCACTCATGTGCTTGTGACCTCCCGTTTGGACTACTGTAACGCTCTCTACATGGGGCTGCCCTTGAAGAACACTCGGAGGCTTCAACTGGTGCAGAATGCGGCCGCGCGAGTTGTAATGGGGGTTTCCCGATACTCCCATGTAACACCTCTACTCCGCGAGCTGCATTGGCTTCCGGTTGCCCTCCGGGTGAAATTCAAGGTGCTGGTTATCACCTATAAAGCCCTACATGGCCTGGGTCCGGGATATTTGAGGGAACACTTGCTGCCGGCATCAAACGCCCTTCGCCCAGTGCGCTCCCACAGGGAGGGTCTGCTCAGGGTTCCGCCGGTGAGAGATTGCCGGCGGGTGACACCCAGGGATAGGGCCTTCTCAGTGGGAGCGCCTGCCCTCTGGAACCAGCTGCCGGTGGAGCTGAGGACTGCCCCCGACCTCCGATCATTCCGCCGGGGCCTGAAGACCTGGCTTTTTCAGCTCTCGGGCCCAGACTGAGGAAGAATTTTTAATTTGGGGTTTTTTAACTGACTACAGGGTTAATTTAATACTTTTTAATTTGTTCTTAATTTTTGTATTTTGGATTTTTAATTCCCTGTAAACCGCCCTGAGTCCTCAGGGAATAGGGCGGTATATAAATATAACTAAATAAATAAATAATAAATAAATGATAGACACCAAAGGCGCACGGAACACTGTTACCTTCCCACCGTAGTGGTCCCTATTTTTCTACTTGCATTTTTACGTGCTTTCGAACTGCTAGGTTGGCAGAAGCTGGTACAAGTAACAGGCGCTCACTCTGCTACGCAGCACTCGGGATTCGACCCACCAAACTGCCGACCTTCTGATCGACAAGCTCAGCGTCCTAACCCACTGAGCCACCGCATCCCTTCAAGTATAAGATATGATCCTGTATTACCAGGTTCCAATTAACAACCCGGTGAGGTGGATTTTTTTTAAGGCACTAAAATACTGATTAAAATGTTTCTTTGGGCAGGTATTTGAGCTAGGCAAAACAGAATGCATGCAAACCAACAAAACCAAACCAGAATGCTTCATGAGTGACACAGCATGTTGTAGTACAGTATTTCTGATAGCAGACCCAATGTCTTACAAATAGGGCTGCACTGTTTACATTTCTCTATAAAAATCAGAATGCTAAGGGAAAGAGGGGAAAAGAAGTCAAGGGACTGATCCTTTTAATCATAAGAACCCTCCCAGAAGCTCTGTGGAGCAAGTACTATAACTTTTCGTGTGGCATACCTCATTTTGCACCAAACCACTCTGACTAGGTAGATACCCATTTCTCTCCCTCTATCTGCTGCTTTCCCAAACTTGCTGCTACCCTTCGCATCTTGTTGAATGGAAACCCAGCTAAATTAATATTTTCCCCATTTTAAAAATTCCTTCTGGACAGCCTTTTTAATTTGTCTGCAATTTGATAGGATTTCTTTTTACAGCAGGATAATTATGTCTCCTCGTGTAATCTCCCCAAACAAGAAACAAATGTGAAGGAAAAACTGCATTTATTTCTTTAAAATCTTCATTCCATCATAACTATACAATGTTCCTGCAAAGTTCATTCCATTCGTTGGGGATCCCTTCCCCTCACATGTATGTCTTGTGTTTTAAGCATTACTTGTTAAAAAAAGGTATAATTTTGCTTTAAAATAGACATTTAGCTGAAATAGGCAATCCCTGATTCAAACCAAGTCAAAGAGAATTATTCCCTAAACCGCTAATTGAGTGTCAAACCAAGTTTTTCTAATCAAAGCATGTTCATACTAGATGCAGTAGCTCCACTGTTTTCAAACAGGCAAATCAGGCTTCCTTGATGCATTTTTTTCCAACATATGGCGAAACACAAGTTAAACATTGCATACATATTGTGCAAACTGCAAGAAAATTAAATCTGTCAAGAGAATCTGCCTTATAGTTTCAGTTTCAGTTTCAGTTTTATTAAATTTTTATACCGCCCTTCTCCCTAGGGACTCAGGGCGGTGAACAGGGCAAATGATAAAAGTACAAAACTACAAAAGTTAAAATAGAATTAAATTAATGCCCAAGATAAAACAGTAAAATATACAAATATTTAAAAACCCAAATTAACTCCCCATCAGGCCAGGCCAGCTTGTTCAAACAGGTGGGTCTTTAACCCGCGCCGGAAGGAGCGGAGATCCGGTGCCATCCGGAGCTCCACCGGCAGTTGATTCCATAAGGCCGGGGCGCCCACAGAGAAGGCCCTCCCCCTGGGGGCCACCAGCCGGCATTCTCTGACTGGAGGCACCCTGAGGAGGCCCTCTCTGTGGGAACGCACAGGGCGGAGGGGGGTTGACGCCGGCAGCAGGTGGTCCCCGAGGTATTCCGGACCCATGCCATGTAGGGACTTAAAAACCATCACTAAGACCTTGAACCTCACCCGGAAGACAACTGGTAACCAATGTAGCTCGCGGAGCAAAGGTGTAACATGGGAGTACCGGGAAACTCCCAAGACAACTCTCGCGGCCGCATTCTGTACCAGTTGGAGCCTCCGAGTATAGGATATAACAGTATATAGGATATACTGTTAAGTGAAATAATGTGCCATGAAAAAGTCAGCATTTCCACTGTTACAATCTGCATTCTCTTGGAAATTTGGGTTTTAGTGACTACTGTATAAGCATTTAGGAAAACATGGAATGCATGAAAAGAGAAAAATCCCTTATCCATTTAAATAAATAAAATATTATAACAATTTGTTTAAAATTGTCCTTCCAAATATACTACTGTAGGGTCTTGTGGCAGATTAAATACATTGTAGTCTTTAAAACATCCAAAAACTATTTAAAGATTTTATATGGAGCCCAATAGCTTCAGAAATGGAACTCCTCTGCAACATAGATTTTAGTTTTCCAGTTTATTGGTTGCAGACTCCATTTCCAAATTTATAATTTGTAAACTATACATAGTTAAAATATAGAGGAATGGATGGGCAATTTTTTGGTTGTTGGGGCTATAGTGGGAGGAGGAATGATATCAAGTAGATGGGAATACATCACCATGTGGGTGGAGCCAGAATTTTCTGTTTTTACTTAGGTTAGTAAGGAAAGACATAGGCATTCATAGAGAAATAAGGAAAAACAAATGACAGTACGACACGTCATTATGAAAACAATGTGATTTATCTACTTGCATCAAAGATAATGCAACTGCTGCAAATTACATAATCATGACACATGACATGTGATATTTTGTTGCTATCATGGCTTATAATATATGCCTATTGGAAGGGGATTTTTTTAAGATGTTGAATGCATTTAAATGCTTGTGATATATTTGTTTCTCATGTCATTAGAGGAAGCTCCAGGAACTACATAAAAATAGCTGAGGGGTCATTTTAATCCGGGATGTCAAGTTATTCAATTCAACATAAAGTATTATATATATATATATATATATATATATATATATATATATATATATATATGAATATATATGAATTATACCCGATGTTATGGGAGTTTTTTTGCCGAATAGTACAATAGGGATGTTTGAAGAAAGCAAAATCTGAAGGATAATTACATAGTCTAAACAATAATGTGAAAAAGCAACTTTGGCAAGCTTGCCTGGAACAGGCATAACAGTTTACTAATTACACCCAAATTCTATTCTTTTCTAGGAATTCTAGCATAAAAGTAGGTCTCATGGATCAAATTAAAGTATAGTATTTGAAAAGAAAGAGCTTGGATTTTTTTTCCTATTGGATCTGAAATGCATGTAATTTTTTCTTTTTTTCTCACTCCCCAACTCTCCCCTCTCCGCCCCCCAGTGCACAGGGACATATCTGGTCATGCTCTCCCATCAGCAGGGAAAGAAGAAAGCTTTTGAGAAAACTGCAGTGATTTTTACAGTAATGACTCCAGGACATGTTTATGAGGTCACTTCTACTTCTACAGTGTCAAACCATTGTTTGGATTTTGAAACAATCCATTTGCTAAAATATTAAATATATGGGAATCTAATCAAAATGCAGACCACAGAACAGGAAGGTAATAGAAAAAAAAAGTGCAGCCACAATGTTTAAATGAAAGAACCGATCCACTGTGAAAATATAGCACGAACTTTTGTAGTTTTGTTAAATAAATATCACTGATTTGATCTTGCTTTGAAAGAAAAAGTTCCTTTATAAAGCAAACTATTCTGCTGTAAAAGAATTTTTTCTTTGGCAGAAACCTCAAAATCAAAATGTAGGCTTTTGCAGCTGTGGTGAATAATCTGTCAGCAGGGAAACCATGACAGCCTAGAAGAGAGAATTAATACAATTACACTAGGAAAAATATTACATACATAGAGTGGGTTTAGTTTGTTAGATTAATAACCAATAAAATCAATTGGATGTAGACTGGATCATGACTAATTCAGCCCATAATTTCCATTGGTACCATAGTCCAACTCAGTGTTTGCTGACAGCATTGAAAGTCTCAGTAAAATGATAATAATGTAGAACATATATGCAGTGTCCCTTTATCTTAATATTAGTAAGAAAATGCATAAAAACATTGTTGAAGAAGACTAAAGTTGCATCTAGTTCAGTATCCAAAGGAAGAAAAGCTTTTCCTATTACGGCTTGCTGGCAAAAATGGAGTTCAAAGGTTTGCCACTTGTAATCTTGCAGGTCACATACAAACACTGCTGTAGCCAATGATAGCCTTATCAGCAAGAAATTTGTCTAACTCTTTAGAACAGACATGTCAAACACAAGGCCCGGGGGCCGGATCCGGCCCGCGAAGTGGTTTCATGTGGCCCGCGAAGCCATCCTGGAAACAGTGAGGGAACAGCCCCCACTGCCTTGGCCCTGGCCCAGAGACCCTCCTTCTGCCAGAGACCCTCAGATCTGTCCCACTCCTGCCCAGGCCCCCATAGACACCCTTGATGTGAACGATGTAGAGCTGGCCACGCCCACCCAGTAGGCCATACACACTCTAGCCACACCCACCCAGTAGGCCACGCCCACCCTGGCCATACCCACCCGGCCCCCTGAGGGCAACCGCAATGCTGATGCAGCCCTCAATGAAATTGAGTTTGACACCCCTGCTTTAGAATGAGTTAATTAATGAGAATCACCTTTTTTTGGTGATGGATTGCTTATCTTAAAAAACATATTTGGCAGCAGGGAGCAAGAATCTAGAAAAAATATAGAAAAAACTCCAAAGTGTGGCTTTTGAAATTCTTTTTTAACCCCATAATAACAGATCCACTCTGAGCCACATAACGAAGGGAGAAGGGAGGGGGCCTTAGAATGGAGGAGTCAGTGATCTCATATAAAGATATATTGGGAGATTTTTAAAAGAGATTATATATATATATATATATATATATATATATGTGTGTAAATTACTAACAAAGAATTAAAGGGAAACTGAGATGCATTTCTGACTCATTAGTCGTCCTCAGCCAGCCATACGACTAATGAGTCAGAAATGCATCTCAGTTTCCCTTTAATTCTTTGTTAGTAATTTACACAAATATATGAATTGTCCGGTGTGACTACTGCCTGTTCGATAGCCTTCAAGATAGGCTGAAAACAGGAAATAAAGATTTGCCCCATGTTTGGGGCCTAGCAAGGTAATCTAAATAGTTAACATTTGAAACATATATATATATATATATATATATATATATATATATATATATAGTCAGTTCAGGTTATTGATGCTACCAACTTAGCCTCAACCAGGGGTGTCAAACTCAATTTCATTGAGGGCCATATCAGCATTGCGGTTGCCCTCAAGGGGCCGGGTGGGTATGGCCAGGGTGGGCATGGCCTACTGGGTGGGCGTGGCCAGCTCTACATCGTTTGCATCAAGGGTGCCTGTGGGGGCCTGGGCAGGAGTGGGACAGATCTGAGGGTCTCTGGCAGAAGGAGGGTCTCTGGGCCAGGGCCAAGGCAGTGGGGGCCATTCCCTCACTGTTTCCAGGTTGGCTTCATGGGCCACATGAAACCACTTCGTGGGCCGGATCCGGCCCCCAGGCCTTGTGTTTGACATGTCTGACCTAGGGGATGCTGCCTTCTAAATATTTTCTTTTTAGGACAGAAATCCTGATTAACCACAGTTCCTGCCTCCATGCTGACAATCATTAAGTCATAGGAGATAGTTCATTCAAACGTAGCCAATTATCCATTGGCCAACAAGAGTGTCTAATACTAATACTAATGGGACTATATCCATCACAACTTCCTTGCCTTGTCTTGTTCTTATTTTTAATACTTAGCATTGCTCCCTCCCACCCATATTAGTCAAACAGGGGCTGTAAAAGCCCATTGATGCCATTTTGTTTATAAGCATAAACACCTGAAAATGATTTAGTCAATGCTGAAATAATTATTACTACTGCAGGCCTCAATTTAATATATATATATTGGATAGTTGGTGTGATTCCAACTATCAAAAAGAAAAATAGAATACAGGTAGTACTCAACTTACAACCACAACTGATCCCACAATTTATTTTACTAAGTGAGACATTTATTAAGTGAATTTTGCCCCATTTTACAACCTTTCTTGCCACAGTTATTAAGCGAATTTCTGCAGTTGTAATAAATGGTTGTTAAGTGAATCTGGCTTCCCCTCTGACTTTGCTTATCCCAAAAAGTGATCACATGACCCCAGGACACGGCAACTGTCATAAATATGAGCAAGTTGCCAAGCATCCAAATTCTGATCATGTGACCATGGGGATGCTGCAAGGGTTGTAAGTATGAAAAACAGTCATAGGTCACTTTTTTCAGTGCCGTTGTAAATGAACTGTTGTAAGTCAAGGACTACCTGTAAAGCTCCACCACCTACAGTATTGCTCACATATAAGTGACTACAATGCTCCTACCATAATAGTCCATTTCCTATTTTCAGCCTCTTGAAAAACCAGTGACTTTGGAGAATAGAATACTTCATCGTTAACTTCTTCTGGCTTTCTGGGTAAGCAGTGTAAGAAAGTCCAATCAGAAGCAGCCTCCTGCGCAGTCTAAACATTCAGAAGATATACATATATTTGAATCTCATTAGTAAGTAATGTTGCAATAGAAAGGAAAAACAACTTTGTTTTTATTTATATACTAAATGTAGAAACCATGCATCTCACTAAGAAAGCAACTCTGGACAGTGTTATACAGTATGTAGTTTTAGTCTCTCTCACTCATGCCCATTGGTGAGATGGGCAGCATATTTTATGTATATGTATCTGTATCTGTGTGTGTTTGGAAAGATGTATAACTTATCATATTTATTAAAACTGGACAAATATTGATAATAATAGCATGTAAATAAGGCTGCGCAGTGCTTCAAATTTAAAGGCAAAAATTCACCTGTTTTTTTAAAAAGTCACATCTTTCCACAGGATTGCAGAGTTGCTCTTTCTAGCTACAGAACAAACCTATAAAAAGGTGGGCTTGGTTTCAGGAATTATAAAAAGGTACCTCAAAGGTGCTTTTTCACAGGCAAACTGGACTTTCTTGTTTTTCTTGTTTTAACTTAAATATATTTACCGTATTTTCCTGCGTATAAGACGACTGGGCGTATAAGACGACCCCCTACATTTCCTGTTAAATTATAGGGTTTGGGCTATACTCGCCATATAAGACTACCCCTCTTCCAACACACACCAAATAAAAATTAAAAAACATCAGATTTGATTTTAATATGGTAATTTTAATTCAAATGCTTATGACATGCAGGTACTTAGTAACCCAGACCCACGCCATTTAGGGCTTTATAGGTCATAACCAGCACCTTGAATCTTACCCGGAGGACAACCGGAAGCCAATGCAGCTCGCGGAGTAGAGGTGTTACATGGGAGTATCGGGAAACCCAAAGAAGAAGAAGAAGAAGAAGAAGAAGAAGAAGAAGAAGAAGAAGAAGAAGAAGAAGAAGAAGAAGAAGTTGTTGGAAGGGACCTTGGAGGTCATCTAGTCCCACCCCCTGCTAAGGCAGGAAACCCTATACCATTTCAGACAAATAGCTGTCCAGTCTCTTCTTAAAAACTTCCAGTGTTGGAGCATTCACCACTTCTGGAGGCAGGTTATTCCACTGGTTAATTGTTCTAACTATCAGGAAGTTTCTCCTTAGTTCTAGGTTGCTTCTCTCCTTGACTAGTTTCCATCCATTGCTTCTTGTCCTGCTTTCAGGTGCTTTGGAGAATAGCTTGGCTCCCTCTTCTTTGTGACAGCCCCTGAGATATTGGATCACTGCTATCATGTCACCCCTCACCCTTCTCTTCGTTAAACTACACATACCCAATTCCAGCAACCGTTCCCTATTTTCCTAATTCACTTTTTCACTTTTCCTAATTCACTCTAAAGCTTTCCCTGCGCAGAGCCTTAAGTAACACCAGCTGCCTGCAATTAGTGCAGGTTGGCATCCCACCAGGCTCAAGGTTGACTCAGCCTTCCATCCTTCCGAGGTAGGTAAAATGAGGACCCAGATTGTTGGGGGCAATAAGCTGACTTTGTAATAATGCTGCTTGTGGGGGTGTGTGTGTGAAATAGAATGAAGGCTATTGCTAAGCACATTGATTTGTGCTTTAAATTGTAAGCCGCCCTGAGTCTTCGGAGAAGGGCGGGATATAAATGGGATAAAAAAAAGACCAAATGGGAGATCCGCTCCAGGTTTTCCAGCCAGCCCGCCCAGTTCCTGAGTCAAATGTGTCCTTAGAGCTAAGCCGCTGCTCTGACTGCTGCATTCCCCACCTGCCTTTCAAGTTGGGATAGAGCAGACAGCTGCTCTTCAACTTTAGAAGGAAAGACGCCCAGACCCCAGCCTGTAAAAAATCACAGACTGCAGCTTCTTCTCCAATTGGTCCCGCTTTCCCTGCGCAGACTAAATGGGAGATCTGCTCCAGGTTTTCCAGCCAGCCCTGTCCCTAAAGTTTCAGCACCCGGCGTATAAGACGACCCCTGACTTTTGAGAAGATTTTCATGGGTTAAAAACTCGTCTTATACGCCGGAAAATACGGTAAGTTAAATATATTTAAAAATATATATGATATTTTTGTCTTTCAGTTAGAGTAAGTTCCTTATTCTGTGATACTGAACTGCATGTGAAACAGTGGTTGATAGTAAACTTTACAGACAAAACACAAATATCCTCTTCTACTTCACAACCAACTTTTACAAAAGACAAAATAAAACACATAAAAATGCTTTAGGAATCTATGTGTGCGTATGTGTGTGTTTATCTGTGGGCATGTGGATACAGTATAGACAGAAACACTGTACAGTAACATAAAAGATTAATGAAAAGAGAGAGGAGGGGAGATGTATGCCCACCTGGCATATCACTCTTGTAATATGGCAGTTACTAAACAGTAGCAATAAAAATGGTTCAACTGTACTGAAGCACATAGTATTATGTCATATGTTCCATATTGGGTGGTCAGAAACCATGGAATATAGGATATCCCTCAAATAGCCAGGTCCTGTGCTATGAAATGCTTTCAAGATAAAAACTAACACCTGGAATTAGGCTTGGAAACTTACAGGCAACCAGTACAGCTCATTTAGTAATGTTACATGTGCATACCAAGACATGCCCATCACTACCCACAATGTTGCATTCTGGACAAGATGTATATTCTAACCGGTCTTCAAGGGCACTCCCATGTAAAGCACCTTCCAATAGTCCAACCATGAAGTGATTAAAGCATAAGTGACCATCTCAAAGGGTTACTTATCTTAGAATGGGTGCAACTAGCTCACTAGATGTGCAAAGGCATTCTTGGCCAAAGCTAGCACTGCTTTTGAGCATGAGCTGAGGATCTAAGACTACTACCAAATTATTCACCAGTCTCAACAGGTAAAGGCAATTGCATCCAAAATTAAAAATGGAGGTCTATATGTTAAAATATCTTATTTTAACATATAGAAATCTATTTAAATATTTTTTTTAAAAAAATGCAGTAAGTGTATTAGCATGTAAGTGTATTTATTTTTATCTTAATTTCTGTACTTATTATATGTTTTGTTGTTAGCCGCCCTGAGTCCTTCGGGAGATAGGGCGGGATATAAATCATAATAATAATAATAATAATAATAATAATAATAATAATAATAATAATAATAATAATAATAATAATAATAATAATAATAATAATAATAATAATGGTTCAATCAGATTTTACAAATAGGCAGCAAAATTTAGAGAAGGTAAAATAAACACTTACTGCACATCTGCTAATAAGAAAATATCACTCAGCTTGGTACAAACAATCCAAAATCTACAAATAATGTCCAATAAACTGAGCATGTTTGTAATCATTAAAAAAAATCTAATTAAACTCAATATAAGAATTGATAGAAAGAAGTAAAAGGGACATTAGCTTTATATATCAAGTATACATTTAGCTCATATTTCACATAATACTAATTTAGTTTTCAAATTAGAAAATTGCCAATACTTTATATTAGGGTCTTGATGCATTTAGAATTAATATACTATAGCCCCCCCGCTTTTTTTACAGTGGAATCTATTCCTCTATCCACATGTTCCGTATATTTAATAACCCATGATTTATTGCACTCTACTAAGGGAGATGGAAAATTGCCCTATATTGTGAAGAACACATATCTCTTACTTTTTGCCATATCCATTTGATATAGATACAGAATATCAAGTATATAAAGAAACTTTAATTTTTTAAAAAAGGTTCTATCTTTAGTAGAACTAATTTTCTAATCTGTGCAAGTTCTAACTCACATGAAACTGAACATTATAGGTGCAATAAATAGACAATTTAGTGCCCACAACACATGGTCTAATATTTAATTATTGCATACCGTCAAATATAAGATTGGATGCAAATTGGACAGCAAAACTTCCCAAAGGGCCTCTTCAAACTAGATTAGATTAATTTTTAGTCTCAGGAGTTGGTCATTCTTGTGGCATTTGCACAGTTTCTTCAAAGTAACTGAAAGTTTTAATCAAAATAGATATCTCCTTTAATTTTTCCCAAATAAGTTAGCAAATCCTTAGTGGTAATTTTGAAGCTAATTTTTAGGAATCAATAAACAGAATAAAAGAAAAACATATTTTACCTCCATTGTTATTTGATAATCTTGGAAAGCCTTCAGTCTCTTTTGTTTCTCTTCTTCTTGCCCCATACTTATCCATGTGTCTGTAATTAAAACATTGGCCCCCTTGGCAGCTTCCAATGGGTTAGTTGTGAGAAGCAGTTTGGTGCCGTACTGATCAAATAAAGGAAAAGAGGTATGCTAAGTTAACATGCTGTAGAATGTAGATTTTAAAATCACATTTTAAAATGTAACGCTCATACCTTTATAGAATATTCTTCAGCTATTTTGATTATTGTAGGATTTGGCTCAAAACCCTATCAAATGAGAAGAAATATATATTAAAATATGTTCTATTATTGGTAAAACTTGTTTTAACATTCTGAAGATAGGCTAATTATAAAATGTCTAGCTTTATAATGGCCTCTCTACATAGCTGGGTAAAAGAAAAAGGATAAGCTGAAATGTGTGTTATGTCACAATTTAACTTACAGCAAATTAATGTTTGTTCCCTAATGGGTGTCCATCAGGAAATAAAATAATTCTCTAGTTTTCATTCCCCTTCATGGATTACTGCCTTGTTGTGGCGAAGGGGCTTGTGTAATTCAATGAAGCTATGAGCTATGCCGTGCAGGACCACCCAAGATGGACAGGTCATAGCAGAGAGTTCTGACAAAACGTGATCCACTGGAGAAGGAAATGGCAACCCACTCCAGTATCTTTGCCATGAAAACCCCATGGACAGTACCAAAAGCAAAAAAGATATGACGCTGGAAGATGAGCCCCTCAGGTCAGAAGGCATCCAATATGCTACTGGGGAAGAGCAGAGGGCTAGTACTAGTAGCGCCAGAAAGAATGAAGCAACTAGGCCAAAGCCGAAAGGACGCTCAGCTGTGGATGTATCTGGTGGTGAAAGGAAAGTCCGATGCTGTAAAGATTTTTTCTCCATAGGAACCTGGAATGTAAGATCCATGAATCAAGGAAAGCTGGACGTGGTCAAACGAGATGACAAGACTAAACATCGACATCTTAGAAATCAATGAACTAAAATGGACAGGAATGGGTGAATTTAATTCAGATGGGCATCAAGTATACTACTGTGGGCAACAATCCCTCAGAAGAAATGGAGTAGCCTTCATAGTCAATAAAAGACTAGGAAAAGCAATACTGGGATACAATCCCCAAAATGACAGAATGATCTCAGTTCGAATCCAAAGCAAACCATTCAATATCACAGTAGTCCAAGTCTATGCCCCAACCACTGGTGCTGAAGAGGATGAAATTGACCGGTTCTATGAAGCCCTACAGCAACTTATAGAACTAACACCAAAAAATGATGTCCTTATCATCATGGGGAATTGGAATGCTAAAGTAGGAAGACAAAAGATAACTGGAATAACAGGCAAGTTTGGCCTTGGAGTACAAAATGAAGCAGGGCACAGGCTGATAGAATTTTGTCAAGAGAATACGATGGTCATAGCAAACACTCTTTTCCAACAACCCAAGAGACGGCTCTACACATGGACATCACCAGACAGTCAACACAGAAATCAGATTGACTATGTGCTCTGCAGCCAAAGATGGAGAAGCTCTATACAGACAGTAAAAACAAGACCAGGAGCTGACTGTGCCTCAGACCATGAGCTTCTCGTTGCAAAATTTAGGCTTAAACTGAAGAAAGTAGGGAAAAGCACTAGGCCACTCAGGTATGAACTAAATCATATCCCTGTTGAATATACAGTAGAGGTGACGAATAGATTTAAGGAATTAGATCTGATAGACAGAGTTCCTGAAGAACTATGGACGGAGGTTCGCAACATTGTACAAGAAGTAGCAACTAAAACCATCTCAAAGAAAAAGAAATGCAAGAAAGCAAAATGGCTGTCTGAGGAAGCTTTGCAAATAGCTGAGGACAGGAGGGAAGTGAAAGGCAAGGGAGAAAAAGAAAGATAGACCCAATTGAATGCAGAATTCCAGAGAATAGCTAGAAGAGATAAGAATGCCTTCTTAAATGAACAGTGCAAACAAATAGAAGAAAACAATAGAATAGGGAGGACTAGAGATCTCTTCAAGAAAATTGGAGAGATGAAGGGAACATTTCATGCAAAAATGGGCATGATAAAGGACCAAAATGGCAAGGACCTAACAGAGGCAGAAGAAATTAAGAAGAGGTGGCAATATTACACAGAAGAACTATACAAGAATGAGCTTAACGTCCCTGATAACCACAATGAGGTGGTCACTGACCTCAAGCCAGACATCCTAGAATGTGAAGTGAAATGGGCCTTAGGAAAGCTGAGCAACAACAAAGCTAGTGGAGGTGACAGTATTCCAGCTGAGCTTTCAAAATCTTAAAAGACGATGCAGTAAAAGTGCTACACTCAATTTGCCAGCAAATTTGGAAAACTCAACAGTGGCCACAGGATTGGAAAAGATCAGTTTACATTCCAATTCCAAAGAAAGGCAGTACCAAAGAATGTTCAAACTATCACACCATTGCACTCATTTCTCATGCTAGTAAAGTTATGCTTAAAATCCTACAAGCTAGACTCCAGCAGTATGTGGATCGAGAACTACCAGAAGTACAGGCAGGATTTTGAAGACGCAGAGGAAGTAGAGATCAAATTGCCAACATACGCTGAATCATGGAGAAAGCTAGGGAGTTCCAGAAAAACATCTACTTCTGCTTCATTGACTATGCTAAAGCATTTGATTGTGTGGATCACAACAAACTGTGGCAGGTTCTTAAAGAGATGGGAGTACCAGACCAACTTATTTGTCTCTTGATAAATCTATATGCAGGTCAAGAACAACAGTGAGAACTGGACACAGAACCACTGATTGGTTCAAAATTGGGAAAGGAGTCCGGCAATACTGTATACTGTCACCCTGCCTGTTTAACTTATATGCAGAGCACATCATGAGAAATGCAGGGCTAGATGAATCAAAAGTTGGAATTAAAGATTGCTGGGAGAAATATCAACAACCTAAGATATGCAGATGATAACACTCTAATGGCAGAAAGTGAAGAGGAACTAAAGAACCTCTTGTTGAGAGTGAAGAAGGAGTGTGCAAAAGTTGGGTTGAAACTAAACATTAAGAAAACCAAGATGATGGCATCCGGCCCTCTCAATTCCTGGCAAATAGATGGGGAAGAAATGGAGGTAGTGACAGATTTTATTTTCCTGGGCTCCAAGATCACCGCAGACGGGGAGACTGTAGCCAAGATATTAAAAGACGCTTGCTCCTGGGGAGGAAAGCCATGGCAAATCTAGACAGCACACTAAAAAGCAGAGACATCACCCTGCTAACAAAAGTGTGTATAGTCAAGGCTATGGTCTTCCCAGTTGCAATGTATGGCAATGAAAGTTGGACCATAAGAAAGGCTGAGCACCAAAGAATTGAAGCCTTTGAACTATGGTGCTAGAGAAGACTCCTGCGAGTCCGTAGGACTGCAAGGCGATCAAACCGGTCAGTCCTAGAGGAGATCAATCATGACTGCTCTTTAGAAGGCCAGATCATGAAGTTGAAACTCAAATACTTTGGCCACCTAATGAGAAGGAAAGACTCACTGGAGAAGAGCCTAATGCTGGGAAGGATGGAGGGCAAGAGAAGAAGGGGACAACAGAGAATGAGGTGGCTGGATGGAGTCACTGAAGCAGTAGGTGTGAACCTAAATGGACTCCAGAAGATGGTAGAGGACAGGAAGGCCTGGAGGAACATTGTCCATGGGGTCACGATGGGTCAGACACGACTTCGCAACTAACAACAAGAAGTTTTCATTACAGTTGCCTAAATCATTGGTGGGTACCGAACCCATTTAACTTGGGCTTTCTATATACACAATAAGTGGCATGTCTTAAAAATGTAATTCTTCACATTCTCCTTCAAGGACTGTTTTGTTCACTTGGTAGATTTTTCTTTTCAAGTACAATGATAAAGATGGGGCTATTTGGTTATGATTAGAACTGGAAGAAGACTAGATAGTAGACAGAGCTTAAGCAATCATTCTATCTTTTTATCATGTGGTTAAAGTTCTTGCCATATAGAATCATTTCTGGACTTCTATAAGGTAGTCTTTGCTTACTGACCTCTCATTCAGCAGGATCCCCTGACCATTAGAAGTTGGAAAGACACTGGGCAAGTGGTGCTTATACTGGTCCTCCAACTCCCAGCCTTTGGAACACCCCAGTCATGTGATTATGATTCAGATGCTTGGCAACCACCTCACATTTACAATAGTTGCAGCAATGCTCCATAGTCACATGGCCTCCATTTGCAGCCTTTATTGCCAGCTTTCCGCAAACGAAGTTCATAAGTTCCTCTGGTAAGTCCTCCCCTGCATTCCTGCATCTCATCATGCTTTCTTGGGCCTCTCTGCATATGCACACATGCTTGCATGCATCCCATGCTCTTCTTTCCTGGCCTCCCTACATTCACATGCACTCTGTGTCCTTCTTCCGTGGTCTGCCTGTGCTCACAAACACCCATCAGCACCTTCTCCCCTGCATTTTCACTGTTGGAGCTAAACTGCAGCATCCCACCTCAATTCATATGTGACCTGTGCCAAGCTTCCCAGAATCACCCCCACCCCTGTGGCACCCCCCCCACACACACACTCCTTACCCGGGACTACTCTGACTTCCCACTCAACAACTACACTGCACCCTCCTTTCCTGAGACTCCCTGCACTTGTATCACTGGGGTCCCCAACTCATGTTACAGCCTGTGCCAGGCTGCCCAGGGCCTTTCCCATCCCCTTTGCTATGCCCCCACCTCCTGTGCTCCTGATCTGGGACTCCTGCTGCTTCCCCCATAACAACCCACTGTCTTGGCTTAAGACAACAACTTGGACTGCCTGGACTGCCTTTGCTAAGTGAAGCAGTCATGTGACATTGTGATTTACAACTGCATCACTTAGCAGTGGCAATCCTGATCCCAATTGCCATCATAAATGAAGAAGTACCTGTAATCTTGTGGTGTATTCTGTATGAAGTAAATGAGCTGATTTATTACCAATTCACATTCAGCTACAAAATACGCAGTGGCAAAAGAGAAGGAGCAGGAAAAGGAGGAGGAGGAGGAGGAGGAGGAGCAGGAAGAGAAGGAGGAGGAGGATAAAAAGCAGAAACAAAACTCCTTTTCTGTCTGTAATACTGAAACTTAATAAGAGTTCATCCTCTCCATTCTCTCTGCTTTCCTAATGCAGTATCCTTAGGATGATAATCCTGAGTTATAGTCTACCATGTTGAGCGAAGGCTGTTCAAAGAGAATAAGATGAATGGTAGCAAATAATTGCAAGTCATATTTGCAAAATGTGAGCAAGAGTTATAATATGCTCTATTTTAAGTTATTTCTGGTCCACGTGGTTCCTCACAGTTAAACTCCATGAATAGACATAGTAGGCAAAAACAAATGAGTTACCTCTTCTGAATATCTCACACTATGTTTAAAATCGTTTAAATATTTAAGCATCACAAACTGATCTCTGTTTATAACAGTAAAAATCCCTTACCTTTGGAGTAGCAACATGAAGATTCATCCCAAATTTAGCAGCACTCAACAGAATAGAGTTTAGAACATTGTTTCCATCACCTATCCAACTGAGGGTCAATCCATTCAAGGACCTATAATGTTCCTATCCCCAAAAATAAATAAAACAAAGAGAGGGGGGGAAGGGGGAAAAGAGAGATAGAGAATATAGAAATTGGAATCTTTTGAGAAAAGTCAATATGCTTAGTATAGCAATGGTACTGTATACTTGTTAAATCTGAATATTTTAATCATAAACTACAGGTAATCATTTGGCAATAATTTTACTTGCTCCGGATCCCTTACTTCACAGACAGGGTATTGTATTTTGTTAATACAATTATTATTATTATAACTAACCTTATTGTTAATGAATTACCATTTTAACCAAGGCTGAATTAATATATTATTGTTATAACAATAAATGGAAAATCATTTAACCTTGCAATAGCTTTTTTTTGGCAGACTGAAATGCTGTTAGCATAATAGCCTTGGATAATTATAATAGCCATTGCTAGCCAACAAAAAAGGTATTCTCTATTAAATCTCTCTTATATTTGATGATGGAAGCCAAGCTGTAATTTCCATTCCACTGTCCTTCTACACCCCAGAATCTAAGAGAAAAAAGAAATATGGTTGATAATGCAGGTATTCCAAAGGGTAACTTATATGGGGATTTACTAGTACAGCAAATAGGTAGTGAATTGGTATAAAAATAGCAAACCATTTGATAACTGAAAACATATAGATTCTTGACCACAAAATATACTATAAAAGTGAAAACTGGATTAAAAAGATACTGGACAAATAGAAAATATGAATATGGCTTAATTAATTCTACACTGTTATGAAATTACATGATGTTAGACATTTCAAAGCAGTTTAAGTAGGCTGACTCTCATTTTCAATTAGAGTATTTGCTACTCCAGGGCAGTACTATATAGTTATTCCATAGATGCATGGGAAGTGCTTCGATGTCTTCTGCAGTGCAGAGATTTTTAGGTATTCTGAAGGGATGTTCTTGTATTTTTTTCATGCACTGAAAGGTATCCAGACAGTTTGGGTGATTCATCCAGTCAAAGGAATGACTGTACATTTTAATCAGCAAGTGGTTACTAGATCTTTAAAAAGCCTATCTTTCATTCACTTATCATGTATATTTTTTATAAAACAGTTATGCAAGGAAGTGTATATATAAACCTTATTTCACATAAAATATAGTGGTACTGAAAGAAAATAAGCTGGAGGGATACAAGCTTTCATATATGAGGGTTAAATCACCCTTGGGTTTCTCATTTCTTATTATTTTTCTTCACAAATTAATGTGAAGTCTTTGAAATTTGAATTAATTCAGCAGCTTTAAAAAATATCTGTTTCCTTTAAAATGTTCCTCATAATAATAAACCTTTTTATTGTCAAAGTACATGTGTACATTGAGATTAGCTGAGCCTCCCCCCGTGCTCTCTCCCCCCAACACACAGTGACAACAAACCCTCCATCCCACCACACTATGTGAACCAACTACACCACACACCGGCCTCCCAAGTCAATTCTGCATAAGATTATGTCCCATTTAAAAGCCTAACAGCCCACAGATAAAAGCTATTTTTCAGCCTGTTGGTACGGCTGGCTATATTCCTATATCTCCTACCGGATGGTAGGAGAGTAAAGAGATACCGTCCAGGGTGTGAGTCATCCCTGAGAATCTTCTTCACTCTTCCAAGGCAACGAGCCCTGGCGATGTTATCCAGTGGTGTCAGGGAACAGCCCACAATGTCTTGTGCTGTGCTTACTACCCTCTGTAATACTTTCCTATCTGCGGCTGTCAGACCAGCATACCAAACCACAATACCATACGAGAGGACACTCTCTATAGTAGACCGGTAAAAGAGGGTCATTAGCTGTTGTTCTACCCTGTTCTTCCGCAAGACCCTAAGAAAGTGAAGCCTCTGTTGGGCCTTTCTAGCCACCTGAGTTGTGTTAACTTTCCAGGTCAGATCTTCACAGAGGTAGACTCCCAGAAATTTAAAGGAGGAAACTCTCTCTACACAGTTCTCTCCGATGTGAAGTGGGGCAGGTTCCTCCTTTTTTTCTCCGGAAGTCTAAAACCATCGCTTTCGTCTTGCCGATGTTTAGGTGCAAGTTGTTGTTACTACACCATATGGATAGTTTTTGTACCTCCGCCCTATATGCTGTCTCATCCCCACCTGTAATAAGACCCACCACAGTTGTATCATCTGCGAACTTGATTATCGCAGTGGATGGGTCAGATGATACACAATCATAAGTGTATAAAGAGTACAGGTAGAAAGAAAATATTAAAGAAGACTTAAAGCAGCTGATTTCTGAAGCCCTGGAAGCAGTATTGGGTCAGCCAGCATCTGAAATAAAGGGATGTATGGATAAAGCTTTTCGTGTTAATTCATGGATTGCCAGACAGAGGAAGTTACCTAGAGATGTGGTGGTTTATTTTACAAAGAGAGAAATCAGAGATGAAGTTATTCAAGCTGCCTATGATACTAAAGTAGTGGTTGCTGACCAAGAAGTTTTGGTTTTAAAGGAAATTCCTCCAAAGATCTTAAGGAGAAGAAAGGACTTTGCATTTCTTGTGCAGGAACTTAAACAACGTGATATAAGGTTCAGATGGGAGATTCCAGTTGGGCTGGTGGCGATGCATGAAGGTAAAAGATACCGTCTGGTTACTGTGGCACAGGCGCATGATTTCTACAATAATGTTTTAAAAGCAACCCCACTATCACTTCTGGAAGCGGCAAAGGGATTTGGTGAAGAAAAACCTCATGAGGCTGAAGATGGTCAGACAGAGGAGGATGGTGCTGGAGGGGATCAAACTACAACTTTGTTGGCTGATGCTGGAGAGCTAAGGGTGACGCGTGCTGCTATAAAAAGAGCAAAACAAATAAAAGAACAAGACCAGCAGAAGTTTATGGAACTTTCAAAGCGCACTTACAGCGAGGCAGTGGGAGGAGCACAGCCCAAAGGAGACAGGGCCATTGAAGAGGTGCTCCAAAAGCTTCGGGGCGACAAGTATGGCGACTAAATTTTTAACTTGGAATGTTAATGGATTAAATTCGCCTCAGAAGAGAAAGAAAGTTTTTCAATATTTAAAACAATTTAAGACTGATGTTATATGCTTGCAAGAAACGCATATTAGGGCTATGGACCAAAAGTTTTTACTGAATTCAAGATTGGGTACGCAATTTGTTGCCTCTGCAATGAATAAGAAAAACGGAGTGGTTGTTTATGTTAAAAGTGTTATAACAGCGGACTTAATTGAAGCAGATAAGCATGGAAGATACGTAATGATAGATTTGTTGCTAGAAGGCAAAAAAACGCTTTTAGTTGGACTGTATGCTCCTAATCAACAACAACAACAGGCTGACTTTTTTAGCTTACTTCATACAAAGCTTACTCAGTTGGATTACAAATCGTTTATTTTTATGGGGGATTGGAATGGCGTTTTGGACGTACAGATGGATAAGGCTGGTTTTTTTAAGCATATTCCGTGTCATGCCAGACTGCCTAAGTCTTTTTTCAAAATGAAGGATGATTTGGAATTGCGAGACATTTGGCGTGACACACACCCGCATGAAAAGGATTATACTTTTTTTTCTGATAGACATCAATCTTTTTCTAGGATTGACTTTATTTTGCTGACTAATGATTTTTTTTCTAGGATTAAGAAGGTAAAGATTTGTGCAAGAGCTATTTCTGACCATAGCCCAGTATGGTTAGAGATTAATAAGAACAACAGAGATAGGCGCTCGTGGCGCGTAAATGAGAATTTGTTTAGAAACCAGAAAAATGTGGAAGAGTGTAAACAGCGAATGAAGGACTTTTTTGAAATTAATATGAATAAGGATACTTCTATGGATATGGTTTGGGATGCTAGCAAGGCCTATATGAGAGGAGTGTTGATATATATGAATAACAAACATAGACGTATTTTGGAAGCTAGAAGGAAAGAATTGGAGAATGAAATTAAGGAAAAAGAGAATGCTTTGATTTTGAATCCATTGGATGTGAAGACTAAGGAGGCTATCAAGTTATTAAGAGGACAATTTGATAAATTAATGGCTGATCAAGTGCCAACCAACTTGAGGTTTGCCAGGCATAATACTTTTTGCAATGCTAATAAGCCAGGTAGATGGCTAGCTTATAGACAGCTAGAAGCAGAGGGCTTCTAACATAGACAAAATTGAACATAAGGGGAAGGTAGTGTTTCAACAGGATTTTATTAAGGAAGCTTTTGTGGATTTTTATTCTAAATTATATGCTAAGGAGAAGATTAATGAAAAAGACATTGATGAATATTTGGAGAATGCTAGCATCCCGGTTCTTACGCAAGTACAAAAAGAGGAGATTAATCAATTGATTACAGAAGAAGAAATATTTACAGCAATTAAGGAGTTGAAGGTCGACAAAGCGCCAGGTACAGATGGTTTGACTGCGGCCTACTACAAAAATTTACAATTAGAGATGGTTAAACCGTTAAAGGAATTGTTCCAGACAATCCAGAGAGGGGGAAAGGTGCCTCCATCTTGGAGAACTGCTTTTATCTCTCTGATTCCGAAGGAAGACCAAGATGCTACTCAAGTAAAAAACTATAGACCGATATCACTATTAAATACAGACTACAAGATATTTGCTAAGGTGCTGGCTAATAGATTGATGAGGGTTCTGCAACGGGTGATTCATGGGGATCAAACTGGGTTTATTAGTGGTAGGCAAATGAAAAATAACGTGAGGCATATAGTTGATGTGTTGGAATTTTTGGAAAGGAACAACCAGATCCCTGCGGTGCTAATTTTTTTAGATGCTGAAAAAGCTTTTGATCAATTGAATTGGCAATTTTTGATGAAAGTTTTAGATAAAATGAATTTTGGGGATAAATTTTTGCAACCAATTAGGGCATTATATCAAAAACAAACAGCTCGAATAATAGTTAACAATAGTTTGTCAGAAGTATGTAATATTGAGAAGGGTACAAGGCAAGGGTGCCCGCTATCGCCTTTGTTATTTGTGTTAACATTGGAGATATTATTGGTAAAAATACGAAATTCGGAAAGAATTAAGGGTATACAGATTAGAGATCAGGATTATAGATTGAGAGCGTTTGCAGACGATCTGGTTGTTACAGTGACCCAGCCGGAGAGCTCTGTTGTGGACCTGATGGAGATAATAATGCAATATGGGAAGGTTTCTGGATTTAAAGTTAATGTACAAAAAACTAAAATCTTGGCCAAAAACATGACAGCATCGCAAAAGGCCCTTTTAGAAGGGTTAACTGGATTTGAGATTGTGAAAAGGGTCAAATATTTGGGGGTGCTTTTGTCGCCCTCTAATACAAAATTACCTGTATATAAAAATAATTATGAAAAATTATGGGGAAAAATCCAAAAAGAAATGGAGAGTTGGGAAAAATTGCAATTGTCTTTGTTGGGGTGAATTGCAGCAGTAAAAATGAATGTCCTGCCTAAATTCTTATTTTTATTTCAAATGATACCGGTTCTTAAGAAAGATTCTAACTTGGAGGAATGGCAGAGAGGTATCAATAAATTTGTTTGGGAAGGGAAAAGGCCACGAGTTAAACTTAAGATTATGCAGGATACTCGTGAAAGAGGTGGTCTTAAAATGCCTAATCTTAAATTATATTATGAAGCTGCTGCGTTAGTAGGTATAAGTGATTGGATTAATTTGACACAAGAGAGATTATTAAATCTTGAGGGCCACGACTTGTTGTTTGGCTGGCATGCATATTTGTTGTATGATAAGAAGGTAGATAATGTGTTTAGAGTGCATATTTTAAGACAGGCATTGCTGAGAGTTTGGAAGAAGTACAGACATAAGCTAGACGGTAAGATACCATTGTGGGCAATTCCAAAACACGCAATAGAAAATATACATGCTGGTTTCAAACATGATGTGACTACGTACAAGGAGATTCTAAGCTTGGAAAGAAATGTCTGGTGTTTGAAACCATATAGTCTCTTGCGAGATGAGAAGATTGTTCAGAATTGGTTTCAATATACTCAGCTACGGGCCAGGTGGAAAGAAGATCAGAAAAATGGTTTTACAATGACTGATGAAAATCTGATAAAGCAAATCAGAAATCAGGGTCCAGCACATATTAAATGGATATATCTTGCATTGATAGAGATTGACTCAGAAACAGAACTTGTTAAGGATTGTATGATAAAATGGGCCCAAAATATTCAAGAAGTTATTACAATGGACACGTGGGAAAAGATTTGGATGAGGAACGTAAAATTTACACAAGCTCAAAATCTAAGAGAGAACTTTTATAAAATGTTTTATAGATGGCATTTAGATCCTAAAAAGCTTGCAAGTATGTATCCGAATTATCAACCAAAATGTTGGAGGTGTGGTGATGAAGATGCAACATATTTTCATGTATGGTGGACTTGTAAAAAGGTTAAGGCCTTCTGGATAAAAATCTGGTGGAATATGCAGAAGATTTTCAAGCAAAGGATAAAGTTTTGTCCGCAACTCTTCTTGTTGGGAATAATCACAGATGCTACGGTTGTGGACACTAAGTTGATGTTGAACTTAATCACGGCAGCAAGACTTTTAATAGGTCAGTATTGGAAGAAAGAGGAACTGCCGACCATAGAAGAATGGACTTTAAAGGTTTCCGACCTGGCAGAGATGGCAAAGATTTCGGCTTACTTGAAAGACCACTCGCAAGAACGTTATATTATGGAATGGAGAAAATGGGTTGAGTATATCCAGAACAAATATAGGGTTAAGAAGTTTCATGTAGCATTTGAATAAGTCTTCCTTCTCTTTTTCTTTCTTTCTTTCCTTTTTTTTCTTTTTTCTTTTTTATATATATTTAATATTATTAAGGTTTGTATTATCCTATATAAGCTAGAGAGTGATGGATTTTAGAGTTTATGGTTGTTAGTATATGGTTGTTTATGATTGTTTTTTTTCTATACCTTGTATTTAGCTCTGGGAAGTCGGGGGGGGAGGGGGGAGGGGTAGGGAGGGAGGGAGAGGGGAGGGGGAGGGGGGACTGTTAAAGACAAACTGTATGTTAAAATTTTTCAATAAAAAAAAAAAAGAGTACAGGTAGGGGCTAAGCACACAGCCCTGTGGCGTGCCGGTGCAAAGCTTCAGGGGGGTGGACAAAGCAGACCCGACCATCACTGTTTGTAACCAATCCCTAAGAAAGTCCTGAATCCAATCGCAGATGGCAGGGGAGAATTTCAAGTCAGTCAGCTTGAAATGGGATGCAGTGGCTCAGTGGGTTAGGACGCTGAGCTTGTCAATCAGAAGGTCGGCAGTTTGGCGGGTCGAATCCCAAGTGCCGCATAACAGAGTGAGCGCGTTACTCGTCCCAGCTTCTGCCAACCTAGCAGTTCAAAAGCACGTAAAAATGCAAGTAGAAAAATAGGGACCACTACGGTGGGAAGGTAACAGCATTCCGTGCGCCTTTGGCGTCTAGTCATGCCGGCCACATGACCACGGAGACGTCCTCGGACAAGCGCTGGCTCTTCGGCTTTGAAACGGAGATGAGCACCGGCCCCTAGAGTCAGAAACGACTAGTACACATGTGCAGGGGAACCTTTACCTTTACATATATATATATATAAACCTATATGACATAAGATAGCTAGGGATAGAGATTTCATTTGATAGGAATGGGAAGGGAGGAAAAAAATAACGCTTGAAGCCAACTCTCCAATTCTCATAACCATTTGGTTTCACTCCTTTTGAAACTATGACTTAGGAATTTGGACAGGAGGAAATAATAACAGTCACTGATGTTTACACGAACCTTGATGATCTGGCACCAGAGCAGTCTATATTACCAGCACTTCTCTGTTCTAGGAAATCTTACTGCATCTAGCTGAGAGTTTCCAGGCTGGGTCTTTTTAAGTAAAGAAGCTTTGCTCAATGATATGAGAAATTGTGGAAAAATTGGAAGCAAGGTAGTTCATTTCAGAAAAGGCAACTCAATCCGAGTGCTGAAAGATCTAGGGAAAATCACTTTAAAGAGGCTCCATCATACTAACTTACTACAATTGAAGCTGGTAAATTTCTATCACTGTTTTCAAAATTCTATATTTATCCCAGGTTAATAATAAAGATACCTTAATGGAATCTCTGTGCTTCTTGCTTCCTTGGCTTGTGTGTCAAAAATTTGACAACTGAAGGCACTGCTAATCATCTAAACTATATAGCCCTCCTTAAATTCAGGCAGGGCTTTATTGATGGAAATTACAGTACACTTGGAGCTCTCCAGGGTGTTACCTATTTGATTACCTTACAGAGCAAACTTCTTTATCAGACAATGAAGGTTTTCTGCCTTGAGATTGTCTTACAGAAACCTGAATATAAACTTGCTTCACATTGTCTTGCTATTCTAACCAGGGACCAAATTTATGTCTATTGCATCTATACACAGATATGTTTACAGTGACTGGAATCAGAGTCTGGAAGAAAAGATCAGTTGGTCTTTCTTCTTATCCTGAAGAAAATAATTAAAAATATATAGCATTTACTGTATACAGAACACTTCTCTAAATATGATCTCAATATTTCTATGACCACTTTATAAAATATATGAATATTATTGCCTATATACAAGACATGGGAGTAAGGTAGAAAACAGCAGCTGGCTAGGAGATTGAATCTGAAGTAAGAATTGAATCAGGGATTCTCTGTGGGCACGCCAGACCTGTGGAACCGCTTGCCGGTTGAGCTCCGGATGACCCCCGACCTTCGCTCCTTCCGGCGCAATCTAAAAACTTATTTATTTGAGCAATCTGACCTGGTTTGATGGGTTAGGGTTGGGGTTTTAATATGTTTTTAATTACTCTTTTAAACTTGGGCATAATATTTAATCGTTTTTTAACTTTTGTATTCCGTTTTTATATTTATTGCCCTGTACACCGCCCTGAGTCCTTCGGGAGAAGGGCGGTATAAAAATATAATAAATATAATATAATATAAATATTTCTTAACTATGAGGTCCTTGTGCATTGATGATGTCACCTAGTTGGTAATAAAATGTCTGCAACAAAACCACCAAGCTCAGAGAGCACTAAGGACCCCCACAGTTCAACCCTGAGTTACAAATATTTTCTTCTGTCGATTTCTTAACTTCAGTTCAAATCTGAACTCTCTAAGATAGACCTATATATCTCCTTATAACTCAAACATATTGAACTTTTCAGAAGAGTACAAATTGCTAAAAACTATATTTTAAATCAAAGAATAGAAAGCTATTACCTGAAGTGTAAGATAATCAGCTAAAATCTGGATAGGATGATCAAAATCAGACAACCCATTTATCACTGGGATTACGGCTTCTTCTGCCAGTGTGATTAGGTCACAATGTTTATATACTCTGGCCAGGATTGCATCTGTCATGGTTGATAATACCCTATAGAAAACAAAATATAAAGCCTCTGTAATGTATCAATGCAATAACTACCTGAATAGCTGAATAATTTTAACCATTTTTCACACTTTAAAATATGCAATACTACATGTCTATGTGCTAGTTATGCTGCATGAGATTCACACAGATACATATACAGTATCAATGTAATGTTATGGAAAGGCTGAGTTTACACATGTTAACTTATTAAATAAACATACATTGACTGACTTCAACCATAAAAATATATTGTAATTGCTGAATTTCTGTATCATATTTATTTAAAATAAGCAAATATTATTATTTAGAGGGATGTATGAACTTATTGAAACTAAAATATAATTTTAAAATGTGCAAAAAACTAGTCTTTATATCCTTAAACTCCAATTATATATGCATCTACAGAAACACACACACACACAAACACACAAACACACACACACACACACACACAGAGAGAGAGAGAGAGAGAGAGAGTATAAGAACATGAGGGATTTAAATCTAGGTTACAGAACTTGATGGATTTGGTCTGTGAAGAACATATTAGGACAATGGTATTTTTTTATATTAAACTACATTGTTACTGTTTTTTAGCTCTGAGATTATTAAAGTAAATGGAAAAATGTAAAATCTTCATTAAAGGAGCTTTTCTTTTCTGATCAACAACCTCCATCATTCAATATCATGTTTTTCTGAGTAACAGTTGTGACTTTGTAGCACTCTATAATCTCCACTTCTGCTTCAAAATATGTACTTTATTTTTCTGACAATACACAGAATTCTACAAAAAAGTACAATATCCTCACAGGTAAAATTGTTCCTTTTGGGGGAGGGGGGACTGTTCAGAGTTTTTATGCAACATTGTGAACTATATTGGCAATACAGCAATCTCCATCTTGCCTTCCACTTTGTCCATATTTTAGGAAGGATGCCATTTCTTACTTATAAAGTGTGTAATGTACAGTTTTAATGTCCTTAGATTCAAGCTTATCAATGCTCTTGAAGCATCAGGTTTTTTTCCCTTCAGTTTTCTTGGCTGAAAAAAAACATCTAATTTTTGAATAAAAGTCATTGAATTTTAATATTTATATTATCAAAAAATGCAAAGTCACCGAATATTCTACAAACCGTGCTGTGTCAGAGATGCTTTCGTTGACACCTAGGTGTATATCTTGTAACGTAAGGAAACATGGATGTCCTCCAAGAAGTGCAAATCCTAATAAATAAATGATCAAATAGACAAACAATAACATTTGCTATGCATTTAGATAGTTCAGCAGTGTTTACGCAACAGAAATTCTTCTGTACAATGTGTCTGTTCTAAGTGAAAGATATAGTAATCTGATTGTGCGCCTTCCAAAGACTGCAGAGCTTTGCCAAAAAAATTAAAGAAAATCTACGGAAGCAAAATCCAATTCCCATGTGGAATTTCAGTAGCAACAAAACTCTGCTTTTTAACAGAATCAATCTATAAAACTATGACTATGCACAAACGGTAGGATTGTGTAGCAATCCAGATTTAAAGAAGAAAGTGTGATCTCGAATTCATGTTGGAATGCACATATCAATCAAATGAACTTTCTGCAGTGAAAATACATGTTTGGACTTTCCTAATTGTATGTCATGATCCTGACTATTTGGCTTCCTCCTCCTGTTCCCTTGACAATAGTATACTGACGTGTGTGTCAAGTTTTATTCTCACCATAAGATGGCAGCACAGCCATTGCCATATACAGTATGTTCTATAAAGCAGTGAAAGTAGTAAGAGATAAATTTATTATTAGTAACAGTGCTCAACATGTGATAGCCACATGTTTGTTACAATACCCAAAATACTTCCAATAATAAGGGTGCTGAGAATATTCCATGTAAATCAATGTTTCAGACAGATTTAGTAATTCTTGGTATCTATTAATTCTATTTTGTAAAATAAAAACCTTGCTCTTTCTCTAGGGATACAGATAAGATAGACATCCTAAATCTTTCGTTGAAGACAATTTTTTTTCTCCATGATTTCAACAACAGCAACAAGAAATGGTGGGATTGTCAGTGCTAAGCAATGCAGTGATGTGATGTGATCTCTCGCTTTATAATCACATTGTTGAGCAATGGAAATTCCAGTCCCAATTTTGGTCATACTACATTTTATTATTCATATCACAGTCACAATATTATGTGCAGATTTAGATACTTAAATATCTTTTGTATGTCCCTAAAACATCAGGATGGTTATGTTGAATATACTGTAAATACTTTGTAGTCACTTTGGTATAATTCTGAATGGTTTGAAAGAATTATTTGGTAACAAATCATCTCTCGAAATAATTAATTGTGAGATAAATAATGACAATCCATGATTTTTAAACAATATTGGCCTTTCCTTACGACTCTCTATATATTGTAACTTCGGCAGTTAAATGTTATGCAGGCCACACAAAAAATACATGTATAGCCCTAATGTTTTAGTTTATATTTACCTGTCTCTGTAGATAATCTAGTTCTTGTGCTTCTTTTCTCAAAAATCATGGCTAAAGATTTTCCTTGTAATAAAGGTAAATACTGAAATACAAGAAAGAAAAGGGTGATATGTATATCACACAGTGAAATGCACAATAATTATTTTGAATAAAATTAGCTTATAGTGTTTTGCTTTTGAATCATTTTCAGATGAAGGATGGGACTCTTTCTTTCATAAATGTTACAAAATATTCCTTTTTAGCAAGTAAGGATTTTCGGGTCCTGGGTGAAGAAAGCTGGGAGTTGTAGTTCCAAACTAACTGGGGGACTAAGACTACCCTCTTTCATTTAAGGGCATAACATAATGCAAAGCAGAAACAAAATGGGGTAAGTTTTACTTCCAATTAAAATTTTAGTAAGTTCTTTAGCCTAAATATATTAGACATAACATACAAAATATAAATTACGATAAGCATGTCATTTTGACAGACAAGCTAAAATATTTTAAAACTAATTTCTGAAGTACCAGTGAATATCTATAGTTACAGAATCACATAAGAATCCATATGGGAAGAAAAAACATAAAGAAATGAGAGCAAAAGTATTCACATTACCTCTTTTTTGTGTTTGATTCTGTTTTTCAAATCCGATGCTACCCAAAGCAAATATTTGATTTCTTCAGGTGTATAGTTTTGTAGGGTTAAGAGGTCCTGGCCCTTTAACTTAATGGAAGTTTCAATAGTTTGTCCATGTTTAGAACTATTGGAGGGGAGGGGGGAAGAAAACAGTATTTATAGTTAAAAAATTGCTTTTCAAAAATAATCAATATTATGGGATCATTTATGTTCCCTTTGGGGTGAGCTTAAATGGACTCCAGAAGATGGTAGAGCAGGGCTTTTCAACCAGTGGTACGGGTACCACCTGTGGTACATTGGCACCCGGCAGGTGGTATGCGACCATCCTAGAAAAGTGATAGTGGGAGAGGAGAATGAGCTGAACTGGTGGCAGCACCGCACAAGCCTGAGCGAGAGATGGCTGGAGCTGCAGGGCTGTCAGGGCTCAGCGGAACTGCCAGGATCAGCACCAGGTTCCAGCTGGAGCTCAGCACTGATCCTGGCGCTTTTGCTGAACCCAGAAGCACCGATCAGCTGGAATGTTGCGGCATCTCCAGGGTCTTGTGATTTACATTCAGATGCTTGGCAGCTGATTCATATTTATGATGGTCACAGTGTCCCAGGGTCATTTGAAGTGACCAAAACCTGCTGCAACCTCCCAGCAGATGGGGGGGAGATAAAAACCAAACTCCCCCCACCCCTGCTGCCAATCCTCAACAGAAATGCGCACAACAATGAAAACCTTGGACAGGAGGAAGAGCACCGCCGGGCGGGCAGGCAGGTGTCCTGCTCGGCTGTGGCTTGGGGGGCACTTTTTTCAGTGCCATTGTAACTTCGAATAGTCACTAAGCAAACTGTTGTAAGTCGAGGACTACCTGTACTTCATCACTTTTTTTCCTTTTTTGGGGGGGGGGGGTTCATCACCTTGCTAGGCGACTGGTGCTACTTGGATGTTGCCATATCCTAAAAGTGGTACAATGGGTGAAAAGATTGAAAAGCCCTGGAATAAAGTTCTTTTTTTTCCTGTCCAACTGTGTCTGATTCTTGGAGACTGCCTGGACATGTCCCTGTAGTTTTCATGGCAAGGTTTTTTTCAAAAGTTATTTGCCATTGCCTCCTTCCTAGGGTTGAAAGAAAGTAACTGGCCCAAGATCATCCAGCTGGTTTTGTGCTCCAAGCAGGACTGTAACTAACAATCAGTACCGCAGACAAGTGTTTAGCAATAAAATACTTACTAGGTGAGCTCTCTTTTAAAGCAGATGGCCTCAGAGAAGTCCATAGCCCCTTTTTATTTTTACTTTTACCATGTAGGTAAATAAGTTTCTAAGATTTACATGGGGCAATGCAAATTGACTAACTGGCAAAATTGTTAATGAAGACAAAACAGTATTGCAGCCTTTATCAACATGGGCACTTCAGCTCTCAGAATCTTATGCATTGATCTTCTTGGTCAAAGAAATATGGGATATGAAGACCATATATCTACTGTAGTGAGTACTCAAGCTGGTGCTATAGTATCTCTTTATTTTTTTGTCTCATATTCATAAGAGATCAAGAGAGATTGAAAACTAATGACTAACTGTAGTACAATTTTTGACAATATAATTCAATTCTGTTTGACCATATTAGCATCATTCCAAGACTTAATTAACATTACATTTACTGCCACCATGTTTTTCACATTATATTGAGACAATAAAAAATAATCCATGACAAATAAATAAATTAGTTGCTCTTATCAATTTTTCTAAGATTTGCCCCCCTTCCCCACACTTATAAAAGAACTTTATATAATTTCTCAGCTATATCAGAGGAAAAGTGTAAAAACCATTTGTAAATAATAGAATATGTCACTGATTTGAAGAACATATGCAAATAATTTCTAGTACAATTATCAGATACTCTAGAAATAGAGGACAAAGATTGTAATATCATCAACATACCTATTTTTCAATAAAATTGATTTTAGTTTTATTGTTTGGTATAACACTACTAAAAATGAAGATATAGATTATCAATCTCATAATTTTTACAGCAGATATTAAAGAACAGCCTATAAGATTCAGGACTCATCTGTGAGATATTTAAACACTTACCGAATACCGGTATATTGTACCGAATGCTTGATTTTATGTATATTTGCTGCATTAAATAGGAATCTGAAATTAAACATATTAAACGATAATTTTTAGTTGTAGAAGAAAATGTTCTAACGAGAGCCAGATGAAATAGTGAATACTCCAGTTTTTAGTGAAGCAGCAAAGATAAACAGTCATGAGGCTATATTATCTTTAGTATTTGTTAGGTATGTAACTTGACACAAATACTATAGATAAAGTGTTAATAGTTAACTGAGTTGCAAAATTCATAGTTGCATCATTAAAAGACAAGATCAGCATGTGATTGCAGTATATATGGCCTATTCCAGACATTTTCCATATTGCTAAAGGTCAGTTCATGTTCCTGGAAAAAAGGTGCCCCTTTGTAGGGGGTTTCCTGCCTGAGTAAATAGTTGGACTAGACTAGAAGACCTCCAAGGTCCCTTTCAACTCTGCTATTTTGTTATTCTGTTATGATAGTCTTGTGTCCATGATATGTTACATAGATATAGCTAGAGAATTATCTCATTCATTAGCTTTTCTTCTTTTTCCACACTAATATGTGTGTGAGAACATGGGTGTGAGAGAGAGGGAGAGTATATAATCAAATACAGTATCCAATTTACTGGATGTCCACATATTAAATCTATAGCATCCACTTTTCCATTATATTAAAAGTTTTTTCCTGGCCTGCAGATGGTTGAAGAAAGCATACACAACATCATTTCTTAAAGAACAGGAGGATGCAATTTAGTTCAGGAAAGTGGCGGGGGTGGGAGGGGGGGAGAGAAAAAGCCTTCCCTGTTACCTAAGACAATTCCTTTATTAAATAATTAGCTATTTCCTTTTTCCACAACCTTAAATTCCAACTGCCTTTGTACAAAAATGGGCACCTTATAGCGACAGCGGTTATAGATCACTGTATTCTTTGTATTTAGAAGCTGAATAGAAACAAAGTAGTGAGTGATGTGGTAGAAGAAAGAAGAGACTAAAGTGTAGTCTTTCTAATCACAAGTATTTCTGGCTGTAAAGCTACCTGTAAATTTATAAGGATTTTATGTTTTAAATAATTTCTAATCCCAAATTTTATAGAACCCTTCACTGTGTGTGGAAAGTAGGACAGAAGCACAGCATTGTATAAAAACTCCAAATAAAATGGGCTCCCCAAACCTGTTGGGTCCTTGGCATACTCTGAGCTTGGTTGCGTTTCCTGCAGATGTTTCATTATTGTTTGGAATGTGGCTCAAGATCCAAAACAAAACAAACTCACTTGGAATTCCAGCAACAAAGTTTTATTTCAAAAGAAGCGTTTGCAAAGGCTTGGTGGACTGAAACACACACAGGAGTTCAGCCACACCTTACAGAGCTGTTTGACACATTTTTATATCCTATCCCCCACGCAGATTCCACCTCCCCTCTCGCACTCAACACCCCTTCCCAATCATCCGATAAACTTTCCAGACCGCCTAAAACCACTGTCCCTCCCATGTTCCAGAAAGCCCCTTTGTCCATAGCCTATCTTTCACCATCTAATTTTCTGTTACCACAGGCTGTCTATGTTTCAAGAAGCCTCTTACAATTTGTAACTTCTGCTTTTCGTATTTGTACTTGTCAATACTTAGATAAAATATTATTTCTGATCTTCAGTTGGCTTCTGCTTCAACCTTTAGACTCATTAGAAATTTCTGAATAATACTTTTATTCCTTTATCAAGCAAGGTAAATATCATCAGTGCAAGGCAGAGTGGTTTTGAGGCTTATTTATATACTTCCTTGCCCTGCCAGTCTTGGTTGAAGTGTAACTTCTTCCTTGATAGTTTTATTGAAGTGTTGTTTCTTCCCTGACAAGGATGAAATTACTGGATGGATTTTGGAAATGGGAACGGATTTAGGATGGAGAAGGCAATGGCATCTGCTTGGCCAAAGCAGGATTTTACAGAAAACATTACAAACGGAAGAAGGAGGTGCAATTATACAGAGGGAGGAGATAATTTTACAGTAGTCTCATACCAGCCTGAAGTAAGTCTGCGTAACTCGATCTAACATGCTCACTTCTGCTTGTTCAGAATCGAGGCTTACCGAACTGCACGACTAGCCATAATTATTTACAGGCATGTATTTGCACGTGCACAACGGCGCCTCCCTCTCTCCAGACACGTTTATGGAATTTATTATTTTAGGAATCCCGGCTCCCGATACATTTAAACTGCAGCTCGACCCTTAGCTATTCCTCCTGGGGGGAGGAGGAGGGGGGGGGACAAGGAGGCCAAGGAGAGGATGGTGCTCTATGATGCCCCACCACTTACGCTCTATTCAGCCTTCCAAGTACTCTATGGTAAAGCCAGGCTTCGTTGCTAATGGCAGGAGATTTGTTTACTTCCGGGCTCGGGGCGGCTTCTGGGCCCATCTACCAGCCCGGCGCCTCCCCCTCCCCCCTCCTGCCCGTCATGGGGGAGGCCGAGGAGCAAGTGCCCGGTGAGTCCCGTCCTCACCTCGGGAGGTTAGCCGGTTGGTGCCGGCAGCTCCTTTCGCTTCTGGCGCCTTCTGCGGGATTTGCCGAGGGAGCCGGCGCGGCTGCCTCGTCCCTGCTCCGCTCGCCTTGTTCCTCTGATTTTGCTGCTTGAGGCTCAGCCCTTCGGCGGGACCCCTTGGAGGTTGTCGTCCGCGAGCCCGCCGCTGCAAAGGGCGGAGGCGGGCTGCATTTCAGCCACGGCTTTTGCCTTCTTCCAATGTGGGGGGCCGTTCTCGGTCTTCTGAGTTGCCTCCTTTTTTTCAGCTTGCGGAGTAAAAAGTACAGGGTTAAACCTGCACTCTGCCTCAAATATCCTTAATTTTCCCAGGCTACTGACTTTGCGGGCAGATAGAACTGAACAGATGAAGGAGGCTGGCGGCTTCAAGGTTTCCAATTTAAGGATGGTGATAAGGCAGTTTGATTCGCTTCTGACTAAAAAACCTGGAGAGAGAGCTAAAGTTCTAGCATAAAGGCCTCTCGCGACGGTTGAAATCTTTTTAACTCTCTGCTCTCGTTGAACTACTACAGGATGCACGCTTTATGTGCTTTGTAATATATATGTTGAAAATAACGTAGAAAAAGGTGGTGGATACAGTAGGAGTCTCCACTGCATTGCTCTTCTTTGTTGAAGAATTATCTTGGGTGTGCTCTGGAAATTTTCGGGAATTGCTGTACGTCGTAGTGTGAGCACAGCATCCTCTGGTTATATTTCCTATTGTAGCCTTATTAGTTAATGTACTAGTAGATTTTTGTGCCACTAACAAAAGAGGTGTAAGATTATTGGTAGGAAGAATGCATCTCCTTAAAAGAGTAAGGAAAAACAGCCCACTCGATTCAGTGCCATTTGGTGTATGGCAAACCAGCCAGTATTTCATGTGAAGCCATTTGATAGTTATTTGGGTGTAATTAATAGTTAATTTGGACGTGGTCAAACAAGAGATGACAAGACTAAACATCGACATCTTAGGTATCAGCGAACTAAAATGGACAGGAATGGGTGAATTTAATTCAGATGACCATCAGGTATACTACTGCGGGCAAGAATCCCTCAGAAGAAATGGAGTAGCCTTCATAGTCAATAAAAGAGTAGGAAAAGCAATACTGGGATACAGTCCTCAAAATGACAGAATGATCTCAGTTCGAATCCAAGGCAAACCATTCAATATCACAGTAGTCCAAGTCTATGCCCCAACCACCAGTGCTGAAGAGGATGAAATTGACCGGTTCTATGAAGCCCTACAGCACCTTATAGAACTAACACCAAAAAATGGGGGATTGGAATGCTAAAGTAGGAAGCCAAAAGATAACTGGAATAACAGGCAAGTTTGGCCTTGGAGTACAAAATGAAGCAGGGCACAGGCTGATAGAATTTTGTCAAGAGAATACGATGGTCATAGCAAACACTCTTTTCCAACAACCCCAGAGACGGCTTTACACGTGGACATCACCAGACGGTCAACACAGAAATCAGATTGACTATATGCAGCCAAAGATGGAGAAGCTCTAGACAGTCAGTAAAAACAAGACCAGGAGCTGACTGTGTCTCAGACTATAAGCTTCTCGTTGCAAAGTTTAGGCTTAAATTAAAGAAAGTAGGGAAAAGCACTAGGCCAGTCAGGTATGAATTAAATCATATCCCTGTTCAATATACAGTAGAGGTGACAAATAAATTTAAGGAATTAGATCTGATAGACAGAGTGCCTGAAGAACTATGGACAGAGGTTCGCAACATTGTACAACAGGTAGCAACCAAAATCATCCCAAAGAAAAAGAAATGCAAGAAAGCAAAATGGCTGTCTGAGGAAGCTTTGCAAATAGCTGAGGAAAGGAGGGAAGCGAAAGGCAAGGGAGAAAAAGAAAGATATGCCATAAGAGCCTTGGTGGAGCAGTGGGCTAATGCCTCCTTAAGTAACACCAGCTGCCTGCAATTAGTGCAGGTTCGCATCCCACCAGGCTCAAGGTTGACTCAGCCTTCCATCCTTCCGAAGTAGGTAAAATGAGGACCAAGATTGTTGGGAGCAATTAAGCTGATTTTGTAATAATACCGCTTGGGGGGTGTATGAAAGCCCTAATAAGCAGGCATATACATAGAATGAAGGCTACTGCTAAGCTTGTAAGCCGCCCTGAGTCTTCGGAGAAGGGCGGGATATAAATGGAAATTTAAAAAAAATTAAATGCAGAATTCCAAAGAATAGCTAGAAGAGATAAGAATGCCTTCTTAAATGAACAATGCAAAGAAATAGAAGAAAACAATAGAATAGGGAGGACCAGAGATCTTTTCAAGAAAATTGGAGAGATGAAAGGAACGTTTCATGCTAAAATGGGCATGATAAAGGACCAAAATGGCAGGGACCTAACAGAGGCAGAAGAGATTAAGAAGAGGTGGCAAAATTACACAGAAGAACTATACAAGAACGAGCTTAACGTCCCTGATAATCGCAATGAGTTGGTCATTGACCTCAAGCCAGACATCCTAGAATGTGAAGTGAAGTGGGCCTTAGAAAAGCTGAGCAACAATGCTAGTGGAGGTGACAGTATTCCAGCTGAGCTATTCAAAATCTTAAAAGACGATGCAGTAAAAGTGCTACACTCAATTTGCCAGCAAATTTGGAAAACTCAACAGTGGCCACAGGATTGGAAAAGATCAGTTTACATTCCAATTCCAAAGAAAGGAAGTGCCAAAGAATGTTCAAACTATCGCACCATTGCACTCATTTCACATGCTAGTAAAGTTATGCTTAAAATCCTACTAGCTAGACTCCAGCAGTATGTGGATTGAGAACTACCAGAAGTACAGGCAGGATTTTGAAGAGGCAGAGGAACTAGAGATCAAATTGCCAACATACGCTGGATCATGGAGAAAGCTAGAGAGTTCCAGAAAAACATCTACTTCTGCTTCATTGACTATGCTAAAGCCTTTGATTGTGTGGATCATAACAAACTGTGGCAAGTCCTTAAAGAGATGGGCGTACCAGACCATCTTATTTGTCTCTTGAGAAACCTATATGCGGACCAAGAAGCAACAGTGAGAACTGGACACAGAACCACTGATTGGTTCAAAATTGGGAAAGGAGTCCGGCAAGGCTGTATAACTGTCGCCTTGCCTATTTAACTTATATGCAGAGCACATCATGAGAAAGGCAGGGCTAGATGAATCAAAAGTTGGAATTAAGATTGCCGGAAGAAACATCAACAACCTAAGATATGCAATGATACCACTCTAATGGCAGAAAGTGAAGAGGAACTAAAGAGCCTCTTGTTGCGAGTGAAGAAGGAGAGTGCAAAACTTGGGTTGAAACTAAACATTAAGAAAACCAAGATCATGGCATCTGGCCCTCTCAATTCCTGGCAAATAGATGGGGAAGAAATGGAGGTAGTGACAGATTTTATTTTCCTGGGCTCCAAGATCACTGCAGATGGAGACTGTAGCCAAGAAATTAAAAGACGCTTGGTCCTCGGGAGGAAAGCCATGGCAAATCTAGACAGCACACTAAAAAGCAGAGACATCACCCTGTCAACAAAAGTGCGTATAGTCAAGGCTATGGTCTTCCCAGTTGCAATGTATGGCAGTGAAAGTTGGACCATAAGAAAGGCTGAGTGCCAAATAATTGAAGCCTTTGAACTATAGTGCTGGAGAAGACTCCTGCGAGTCCCTTGGACTGCAAGGCGATCAAACCGGTCAGTCCTAGAGGAGATCAACCCTGACTGCTCTTTAGAAGGCCAGATCCTGAAGCTAAAACTCAAATACTTTGGCCACCTAATGAGAAGGAAGGACTCACTGGAGAAGAGCCTAATGCTGGGAAAGATTGAGGGCAATAGAAGAAGGGGACGACAGAGAATGAGGTGGCTGGATGGAGTCACTGAAGCAGTAGGCGTGAGCTTAAATGGACTCCAGAAGATGGTAGAGGACAGGAAGGCCTGGAGGAACGTTGTCCATAGGGTCGCGATGGGTCGGACACGACTTCGCAACTAACAACAACAAATAGGGACGTGGTGGCTCAGTGGGTTAGGACGCTGAGCTTGTCGATCAGAAGGTCAGCAGTTTGGCGGGTCAAATCCCAAGTGCCGCGTAACAGAGTGAGCGCCTGTTACTCGTCCCAGCTTCTGCCAACCTAGCAGTTCGAAAGCACATAAAAAAATGCAAGTAGAAAAGTAGGGACCACTACGGTGGGAAGGTAACTGCGTTCCGTGCGCCTTTGGCGTCTTGTCATGCCGGCCACATGACCACAGAGACATCCTCGGACAAGCGCTGGCTCTTTGGCTTTGAAACGGAGATGAGCACCGGCCCCTAAAGTTGGAAACGACTAGCACGCATGTGCAGGGGAACCTTTACCTTTAATAGTTAATTATGGAATAAATGTATCTGTATGGGCAAAATCAAGGCTGTGGAAAAAAGAAAGGTATACAGTGCCATTATTTTGACATTAAGTGGCAAAATTAGTTGTTAGTAGAATTATATAAAATTAATTTCAGACTAATATTTAAGCTTGTTCTTTTTAGAATCAGGTGCTATATTCACATTTGGAAAAAGCAAATTTGCAGAAAATGTGCCTAGCAAGTTTTGGTTTAAAAATGACAAGCCTGTACACATGTCATGCGGAGATGAACATACATCTGTTGTTACAGGTTAGTATAACAAGATTTTAGAATCATGTGTTTCAATATTCTGATTTTTTAAGTGAAAGCTATATTGTACTGATAGCAATATTTTATGAAGGCATTGACTAATATTTTTGGAAATTCAAACTTTTATTGTAAAATGAACTGGATAAAATTGGCTTTCCAATTTTAATCACCAAGCCCAGTTCTAAAGTTAACCTTGACTATTATATAACAACAGTGTCAAATTGAGTAGAATTTTAGACGCGCCCCTCTCTTGACGTGCGTAAATATAGTCAAAATACAGATTAGATATGTTTTAAAAAATGTTTTAATCCAAGAGTAGTTCAAACGTAATAGACTTAAAAAGTCTTAAAAGTTTACTGAACAAATATAGGAAATCCTCAACTTACAATTGGTTGTTTAACAACTGTTCAAAATTATGACAGCCCAGAAAGGCTGCTTTACAAGTTGTAAAGCCCTTCTGGCCATCATAAGGTGTTGCCCCCCCCTCCTCCCCAATATCACGTGTTTGTGATCTGGGAATTTAGTATCCTGTTCACACTTAGAATTGGTTGCCAAATGCCCTGTGATCATATGATCAGTATTTGGAATTTTCTCTGAGAGCTTCCCCAGAAAGTCAGTGTGAAGCTGGCAGGGAAAGTTGAATGCTGTGGATATCTGCTCACAGGTTCTCAGGTTCGCATGACCAAAACTGTCTCAGTACTAAAATTCTGCCCTAAATTCCCTGAAATAGAAACGAAACTTAGAAGTCAAGAAATAGTAATGTTTACCAGTAAGTTCAAAAATGACTAGAAACTCGCTAATGCAAACTACAGAAGTTATAAATTACTTTTATTAATAGAAACAAAAACCAGGAAAAAGGTAAACTGCACTAAAGTTATGGAGAAATAAAATAAAACAAAAACATAAGGGGCATGTATTCTCAGATACAAATACATGTTTAAATTATATAATTCAATAACACTAGCCCTATTTCACTGTAATCATCCACACCTAATCTGTCTAATTAGTATTCATTTCTAAGTTCAAATATATAAAGTCTGCAGACTGTTGAATTCTTGGGGCTATTTTATTGCCCTTTCAATGTTGAAGAATAAGTATTTTACATGTCAATAGGATCCAGAAAATATTCTTGTCTATATATATCAGTTTATATGCCATAGGAATATAATTTAAAAGAATAACAAAAATTTTGTATTTACAAAAAAAACAAGGTCCCTTCTTATTTTTATTAAACATTTTATTTAAAATGTTACTGTAAAATTATTAATTTTAAACTTACTATTAGCAATCACTCCTATCAACTATTTTAATGTAATTTAAGCTAACTCAGTATATCATTGCTTTTTCCATTTTTCAGAGCTTCTCCCAACTTCATAAAGTTTGTATACAGGTCCTTGACTTACAGCCATTCATTTAGTGACTATTGAAAATTACAACAGCGCTAAAAAAAAGTGACTTGTGACCACATGTGATCAGAATTCGAATGCTTGCCAACTTGCTCATATTTATGACAGTTGCAATATCCCTGGATCACATGATCACCTTTTGTGACCTTATGAGAAGCAAAATCAATGTGGAAGCCAGATTCACTTAACAACCTTGTTACTAACTTAACAACTGCAGTGATTCACTTAACAATTGTGGCTAGAAAGATCATAAAATGGGGCAAAACTCACTTAACAATTGTCTTTCTTAGCACAATTGGGGCTCAGTTGTGATTGTTAAGTCAAGGACTATCTGTAAAATCACATGCTACCAGATAAACCTATATATAAATAGGTTTATAAAACAAACAATTGTAAAATGTTAATAATGCAAAGTAACGAATCCAGTAAGATTCTTTAAAGAATATAAGAATATTTTCCACTAAAGCCCAAAGGAGATCTAAAAGCATTTTTTTTCCTACAATGGATTTAAACATAATTCCCAGGAGTGATATTTAGAAATCATATCATCTGCATTTCATTTTTAATATAGTTTTATTAAGAATTTTAATTATAATTATAATCTAGTACAATTAAACAGAAAAAAGGGAAAAAGTGCAAGGAAAAAGAGAAAAAAGACAGAAGTAAGAAGAAACAATATAATAAAGAATATAATAAAGTTAAAAGGCATATATAAAGAAGAGTCTTCCTTCTTTATCCAATCTTCAACAAAACAAGCATAAACAGTGTTTATGACATTAGTCATAGGATTTGATTTCTCTTCTTTTCTTGGTTGTCCAATTCCATAGTGTTCCTCAAGGCTTTAAGAAGCCTCTTTTGTAAATCTAATAGGAAAAAATTCTCCAGGTCACTCTTTTGGTTTATCATTTGTATTTCTCTTTTAGATTTTAAAACATCAATCAATTTCAAATTCAGTGAAACATCCTTTTCCAAATCATTCCCTTGACCTATCAGTTATAAATCTACAGGATTTTGAATATCATCTCTATTTTGTCAGTATTTTTTTTTCTATAGTCATTTCTTAAATAACATGTCCTTTTGAACATGGCCTATCCATGGAAGCAGGTATTTATTGACATTGTTGATATTGTGGCCACTACTTTTTGACTCTAATCTTCAAAAGTCTCCTTTGGTATTTTCATTATTACAACATTTTGCATTTTATAGGCTTGCATTTTTTCCTCGGCCTAAAATCTTTAGTCCCCACTGTTAGGTTTTCCAAAAACCAAAACAGATCTATTTCCCACTAGAAGCAATCTATAATTATCTAGCTAAACCAGACCTATTGGATCATTGTTTCCAAAATATTCCATTACTTAAACAAAGAAACAGAATGATCGTGGGCAGGCAAAAAAGCCATTGACTTTCCTTATGGGAAGCTGGCAGGGAGCACTGGAAATGTCAGTCATATAACCACAGCACTGCAGCAGTGCTGAAGCAGCCACAACTTTTCCAAATGTCAATTGCATAGGAGTAAGGGGTCCTGGTAGCCTATTGCAGTTTCAAAAATTGTTGCCCTATAGTGCACAATTAAAAGTTACAAACGGACAGGAAAGTTTTTGTAGTAACCTATGGCCACGGCCTGGGACTGAGCTGTGGGCTCTTGGCCAGCAGGCTCTGGAAATGTCTGGCCAGTGCGCACATGTGTGGGCATACATTCCCCTCCACTCATGCTAGTGCCTGCGGCCCCGTTCACACATGTGTGAATGTGTCCACTAGCTGCTGTGGGAGGCACAGCCATTCGCGCATACGCATGGCACCAGCGCATGCTGCATGCTGCTGCTCTCCTTTGGGCCATGAGCCCAGAAAGGTTGGAGACCTCTGGTATATACAGTAGGTTCCAAAGTCTTATTGTAAAAGTTTCTATATTCCAAATTTATCTGAATTCCTAGTCTGTTTATAAAGTTCTAAAATCAATATCTTTCTGCTGTTTGTTTATTTATATCCCTCCTCTATTGCCTGAAAACAATAAAGCTTATAATTAATTTCTATTTTGTTCAGCTTTGAAGATAATCCAATGAAGACTTTTCAAACTTGTCATTCTAAAGGTCTCCAATAGCTTTAAAATGGTTAATAGGCAATTTCCTAAAGTGATTAGAAAGTAAGATTTGCAAACTTGGTATCCTTTAAAAAGTTCAGCTTTGGTTGTAAGCTAGTTGGGTAACCCAGTTTTCTCCTGGTCTTCAAACTTGGAAAACTCTTATCCTGTGATCTCCTGTGAGCACATATAGGAAGTCTCTCCTTCTCCGGAGAGGTTTCTTATTCACTAGTTCCTTGGTCTTTTGCATGATCACCAGCTCTGCTTTTACAGAGACATCTTAGTAGGTCTCCACACCTCCCCTGTAAATCCAAATCAGCAGCATTTCACATCATGCTAAACTACTTTAATTTTTTTTATGTGTGCATCTAATCATTATCTTAAAGCTTATTCATCATCAGCTTGAAGTCAGGGTCTTTCCAAGTGGAGATGAAAAAGCACAGAGAAACAGGATTGGTAACTAAATGATTTAACAGGAAGAAAACAATCCATAATGTGTGTGAAATGTTTAAAGTAACTTACAGTTTTGCAAGAGATTGAAGAAACAAGTAGGCTGAGGAACATTATCTTATAAATATTATTTCATGCATAAGTTACCTGTCTATGTCTTTAAAATGACATTTTTGAGAAAATATCAAACTATTGACTTCTTTGCCTTCTTTCATTTTAAAGTCTTTGTTCTTTGCATGGAAAAGATTAGCATGTACCATTTTATATAAAGTACAAAAAAGAAAATTGATATCTTTCATTTTAAGTATGTCTATCTTGCACAGTATTTCATTGTAATATGATCTGAATTTATTTTGAAATAAGCTATGTCAGGTAATAGAATAAATTAATATGTGATGCATAGTGCAATTACAGAGAAAATTATATAGCAAGTTTGGATACTATTGCTAGATTTTGCTTAGAAAAAGAAAAAATACTGAAGTATTAAAATATGTTCATGTTCAGAGTTCCCTCAATATTACTCTATACATTTTTTAAAAATGTGAATTGATTACATATGTTCAGAATGATTTGCTCATCACTTATTCTTTAAACATTTATTTTTCTATGATTGTATATTTGCTAATTAATATTTGTATTCTAAGACCAAAATAATTAAATGTATATAATGCGTAGAAATAGAAAAAGATGTTTTATTTAAAAGTACAGCCTTCATAGTGATTATATATATATATATATATATATATATATATATATATATATATATAACATTTTGCAGACTTGGTCTTTATTACATGGTTATTATGTCTCTTTCTATAGTTGTGTCTAACTAAATTGAAAATATTGGATATGTTTTAACACAAATGCATTGGCAATCACTTATTTTCTTTAATGTCTGTATTCTGCAGAAAATGGTAAACTATACATGTTTGGAAGCAACAACTGGGGACAACTAGGACTTGGAACAAAGAATACTGTCAGCAAGCCAACTTGTGTGAAAGGTTTGTCTTTAATTTATGTGTCAGGTTTTAGAACAGATCTGATCTTTCTAGTTTCCAACATGAAAAATATTTTTAAATATCATATTACATTAAGATTTGACATCTCCCTATTCAGTATTGTTTTTAGGAATTCTTCTGTGTATTTATGCAGAAATAGGTTGTGCTGTATTCAGTAATTTTCAGGTAAATTAAGGATTGCAGTTTTAGTAAATTATTTTTTTGACCTAACCTCAACAGAAAATCCAGCTTACTCATGATGTGCTATGAAATGCTGGGATAGATAATGATTGGAAAATTAATCTCCTATAAATATGAACACTTAGCAGATTTGACAACAATTGATTTTATAATTATTAAAACAACAATAATAATAACAACCTTTTGTGTCAATCCGTAGTTCTAAAACCTGAAAAAGTGAAACTAGCTGCATGTGGGAGAAACCACACTTTGATCTATACAGGTGTGTAATTTATTTGTTTATATGCCAAAGAAGAAGTTTTCTTGTTGTAGCTTTCTACTTGGGTAGACAGTAACATAGAATATAATGTAATTTCAAAATACATTGTCATGAGATGATAAAGCTGTTTTATACTGAATCTAATGGTCCATCTATCTGGCAGCAACATCTTGATACAGTATATATTGGACTTAGGCAGAGGCATTCTTTGGTAACAGCATCAAAAAGCTGGAATTTCCATCCGAGAGAAGTTTGTCTTGCCTTTCTTCTAATGTCCTTGTTAAGATGATAAAAGCCTTCATGTTAAGAGAGTTTTCTGAACTGGATATGAATTTAGCCACTTTTTTCTTATATTGTAAGACTATAAAGTTTGTTCTAAAAAATACAGTTTGTCAGAATGTCAGTTACCCGAAGAAATAAGAGACCATTGACCTTAATTAGATAAGCTAAGACCTTTCTCATCCTTACATCACTGAGAAACTGGGACCAAATGCGGGCTTTACAAAAGCAATAGCTTCTTTAGCTGTGCAGTGAGCTATATTTGGAAGAGAAAAGGTGATTTGGACTGTGTGAGGACATAAAGTGGCTTCTTGAAGGAATTGCCAACAAATGAATATTCCAAATCACCTTTTCTCCCAGTAATCCAATTTATTGCACATCCCTAAATTCTATGATTAAATAATGGGCCATAAAGGTCACTGAATCATTTTCCAAGTACATTTTGCCCAGAATTTTTTTTTTAGGATTTGATAATGAATGAATTTTTAATAGGATTTTGCTTCCAGTAATCAACATGTGAATCCAAATATAAATGATTTGCTGGAGATTTAGGAATTCAGCTATTCTTTTTTTTTTAAGTTGTATGTCCAAATTACAGGTTTTCCTCTTTCTGAAAAAATGAAAGTCATTTTTGACAGATGCATTCCTATCAATGCTTTAATAAAGACAGGTTACAGAAATCAGAAAGTTTTAAGCAATTAGTAAAATCAATAATTCTGAATACTAAAGAATTATTCTGTCTATCATGCTCATTTGCCATTTATAAATTTATGAGATTGAGAATCTAGTTGCACATGAGAAAGGTATTTTGTGGTCAATTAATTTCATGACTATCATTAACATTTGTACTTGAGTATTTGAACACATTTATGGATAATTAAGTTTAGCTCTAATTGCTAATTCAGCTGTTAATTCTATAACATTTGCATATATTGTAGTAACTTGAAGTAGTTTTACCTTCAGTTTATACTATGAGTGCTGATACAAAGGTGGCAATAAAAATAAACATGCCATTTTATAGAGTTGCAACTTGTATTTATGATGCAAAAATATGAATAAAATGTCCACAAGGATAGGAAATGCTTGTTTTAAAATAGTCATCTTCAATTGGAAGGGAAAAGAGTGAAGAAGGGTATATAGTTCTTAAAAACATCTCTTGCAAACTACATTGTGTAAGATATATTGATACTGTATCAGCACTGACCTTAGTTAAGAGGGCAAGAGATACTTGAACTAAAGCCAAATTTGCCACTGTTAACTGATGCTCATTATGTAAGAATATTTTTTAAAATTCTTTTCAGACATAGTAAACAAGACAGTTTATATTTGAATCAGTTTTATTTTTTGTAGTAAAAGCCTTCCTTATTGGTGAGATAAAATTATATCCATTCAGTGAAGATGGTGTATAAAATGATTGGTATAATCTTTATAAGCAAAGTATCCTATAATGAGGAGTATGTAATAGAACATTATGAATGTAGGATATAGAATTGCAAAGGAATGAAATTGAAATGAAATTGAAATTTTAAACATTATTTTACTATTCATGAGTTATGTACATAAACAAAAATAAGCATGCCATTTTATAGAGTTGCAACTTTTTAAAAAAAAAACACCTTTCATTGTCAGGCAAAGAAATTAGAGTGTCTTTCAGGGTATAGACTTTTTATGACCTTTAAAATGAAATAAGCCAATAAGTGAAACCTAAGCCATGCTTCACTACATCCGACAGGAAAAAAAAGGTGAAAAGCAGAATCTGATATGAATAATAGATAAGGACAGGAAAAGAATTTTTCCATTTCCCCAGATTTCCTTTTATTAGTTGTTGGTAGTATAGTGAACTAAACCAGAGCAAGGGCTAAATCACCTTTAAAAATCTTAGTCCTGAATTTTCCGACTAGTCATAGCTAATCCTATCTCCTACATATCTCATTTCTGATTTTAGATAACATATACCGGTATATTCATTCCCATATCCTAATTTCAAGTTCATTATCTTCAACTGAATTTTTAAAGCACAGCCCATAAGCTTTTCTACCAGAGATACTCCTACTCTGTAAAATCCACTTTCTCCCCAAATCAAATCTAGAGTCTTGAACATTTGCCCACTTCATCAGAACATGCTATCTTTCACCTTGTTAAAGTATGGTCAGTTTTAAAGAAAAGAAGGATAAATTCCATATAACTAGATTAATAGCAGCAGTTAGTGTGAATATTAAACTGTCTCCTTTCACTGTTCCCTCCTTAAGCAAATTTTGGTTTGCCATAGTATAAGAAGCATGGAAAATATATTGCTATGTCTCTATTCTTTATTCAAATTCTAAAAGCTGGGATCCATAAATTCAGATTTTAATATTCTGGTTTTGGTTGCATTTATAAGTGGAATTATACACATGGGACAATTATTGATTGAATCCTCATGTTTTAAACTTTTTAAAATTCCAAACATATTCCCTTCCCCCACCTCCCAACCGGGATGAAGGAAATGCAATGTTTTAATGAAATGTTTTTAAAAAACTAGGTTCCAGATACGAGGAAAGTCTTGTAATTGACGCATGACCCAGAGGAATAATAGGCTCCCCTTTTTTGAATGGGTTCAAGTGGTTAGACAACCACTTTATAGTTCTTAGCCTTTAACAAGGAGTCCCCAACCCCCGGTCTGTGGGCCAGAAGTGGTCCGCACAAACAAGCAAAGCCCCATCAGAGGGATGCAGCTAGCACACAAAACCACACACTTTCACCACAGAACTGGTCCCTGGGGCCCAAAAGGTTGGGGACCTCTGCTTTAGACACCCTTTCTCTGGAGCATTTTAATTTGGGTTTCTACACTGAGTTGAAGGCTGGGCCTGTGGCTTAAGTAGTCCCTTCCAATTCTGTGATTCTAGTTTGCATAGTCAAATTCTACTATGTAGTCAGTAATTCTTTAAAAAGAGTTAAACTGTAGACAGTGACTTCTGCAGGTAACCATTAAACAGCTGTGATTAGTCTTAAAGACAACATGAGACTGTGTAATATGTTCTTTATTTGAATAGTTTTTTTTCCTGGTGCTTCAAGTAAAGTGTCCTTATTTTGCTTGTGTGTTTTTTTTCTACACAGAAAAAGGGAACCTGTATGCCACTGGGGGTAACAGTGAAGGACAACTGGGATTAGGAGACACAGAAGAAAGAAGTGCATTTCATCTAGTTAGTTATTTTACCAGTCAGCACAAGATCAAACAGTTGGCAGCTGGATCCTACACATCAGCAGCATTAACTGGTGAACCCAATAGTTACTTATATGAAAGTTATGCTGAAGAGGAAGTTAGTTGAAGGTTTAAGTATTTTTCCATTAGGTCTTTATGGAAACCAAAAATCAAAAATATTTAGTCTAATGGAGGGCAAATATTTTTTCACAAGATAGGGTGTGAAATGCAGAAAGTAAGTGCAGAAGGTAGCATTTTTATAACCTTCCTTAAGCTTATAAAGTCCTTAAAAGGGCTATTGTTAGATGATAGTTATGTACCCATAACTTGAATTTGATCACTAAAACTTAAACAATGGCCAGATAAACAAATTCTAAAGACCATGAAATGGCTTAAAATGGTAATTTGGATATAAGCAAACAATTCATTTTCCTCCCAGCTGGAACAAAAGTGAGACCATTGCAGGTTAACAAGGACATTTTGTAGTGGAGTCTAAAGCATCCTTACAGTTTTCTAAGTAATGTCCATGAATACATAAAAACATAGAAAACTGACAGCAGAAAAAGACCTAATGGTCCATTGTGTCTGTCCTTTGAGGGTTTTTTTTCCTTTTTTGTTTTGCTTTTATTTTATTTTTTGTTGGATGATGGATGTGTGCTTATCCCAAGCATGTTTAAACTCAGTTACAGATGACTGACCCACTACCTCTGCTGGAAATTGGTTCCAAACTTCCACTATTTCTATGAAGTAATACTTTCTAATATTACTTTTGAACTTCCTGTCATTTTGACATTATGTCCCTATGTTCTTGATTTTTGCTTAATATTGAAAATACTGCCCTCTTGAACTTATTCAAACCCTTAATATATTTAAAGGTTTCAATCATGTCCTACACACACACACACACACACACACACACTCTTTCCCTTCGGTCCCCCAGGCCAGCGGTCCCCAACCTTTCCGGCTTTGCAGACTGGCAACAGTAGAGGGAGAAAGAAAATGGTTCTGTGTGAGCAGCGGGTGAGTGCACTCGCACATGCAGCTCCATTTGCAGCTCATGCAACTGGAGCTACGCACATGCACTTGCCCGCTGCTTGCACAGTCTGGTTCCAAACAGGCCTCAGCCTGGTACTGGGCTGCAGCCCAGGGATTGGGGATCCCTACTCTTAAGCTGTACATATTCAGTTCCTCCAGTCTCTCCTGATACGTTTTGTCCCTCAAACCTTGCACCATTTTTGTTGCCTGTCTCTGGACTCACTCAGTCTTATTAAAATCTTTTTTTAATATGGACAAATTATTCTAAACAGGGTTTGACTAAAGTCCTATTTAGCAGGATTCACACTTCCTTTTTCCTGCTGGTGAATCCCTCTAGTGATACAACCCAGAATTTTGTTTGCCTTCACAGCTGTCTGGACACACTGTTTACTTATTTTGCAGTTATCTGCAATGAGCAAACCTAAATCCTTTTCTTCTGTTGTTCTGTGTAACACTATATCCCTAATATATCTCCCCTGCCATAATACAGAAGATGTCACTGAATTATGCATGTGAAACAATAAGGTTAGCACAATTCATGTATGCTAACAAATTTACATCTGCTTTAAGTGTTGACCTGGCTTTTAAAATGCAAGAAAAAAAAAATCTCAAATCCATTTAATGTTTTCTCCAACCTGAATGAACTCTTTTTCAAATAAAGCAGTTTGAGTATACCCTGTAGTAGGATCTTCACAAGATTTTGAATAACTTAATGTAGTCACCACCCCAGTGTCTTAGTTATAAGAGAAATGCTTCTAAATATTGTATCCTTTTTTGTAAAATTCATTTAAATTTTATCTGATGTAAGAGAGAAATAATTTCAGAGAGGGAAAACTCATAATTTGCAGTTATCCTTCAAATGTAACTCACTGACTGAGATAATACACAAAATGGGAACTTTTATTGTTGTTTCTGAATCTTCTCTCTCCTTCTATACTGTAAGTTTCTTCTCTAGTTTCCATAGCTTTAAACCTCATTTCCTTAGGCTTTGCTTCTTTAAATAATTTGGAATTTTTTTACAATAATAATCTTTCTTATTTTTAAGAGGATGGACAACTTTTTATGTGGGGAGATAATTCTGAAGGCCAAATAGGCTTGGGTAATGAAGCTAATGTATGTGTTCCTCATCAAGTGGATGTTGGGAAACCTGTTTTCTGGATCTCTTGTGGATATTACCATTCTGCCTTAATAACATGTAAGTGTAAAATTACTTACGTATGTTCAAAATCCAATAATGTTGCTTGAAATTCTGTATTTGCCATGAAATATGGTGCTGATCAAGTGGTGCATCAATCACTTTTACAGCAATCTTAAATGGGCTAAGAGGGTTGAGTAAAGGTAATATTTTTCTACCATTTGCAATGTCCTAATAGTTTGTGTCAATCAAGACCATAAAGCAGCCATCTTTTTGCATCTCTGCTACCTTGATTTTTTTCCAACGTCCTCTAGTTTCACAGATAGTGTATTATTAATGCAAGCTCTAGAGCAGGCATGTCAAACTGCCAGCCTGCAGGCCAGATGCATCATACTGAAACCGCACCCACCCCAGTTTGACATGCCTGCACCAGAGGATAATAGACTGGAAATCTGATTTAGAGGTTTCCCAAGAAATAAAAAAAAATCCTTGGATCTAAAAGACCCAAAGCTATTATTTTACATTCCCCCCCCCCACTCCTTGATATTCTGCTTCAGAATTTGGCAATACCTATTGGAAGAATCGCATTCACAGAGTTTCCAGGTACTTCCATAGTGTCAATGGTTCTTGATGTTTGTAAATTTCTATCTGTTGATCTTCCTGATGAAGGAATTCCTCTTTGCCAATTGATCTCTCCAGAAAAGCATTTGTGATGCTGAGCATTGCATGATTTATTTTTCAAAAAGTTGAAGTTAGCCGTAGTTCAGAAGATGCAAGTATAACAAAGAAAGTTTGCACAAAATATTCCACAAATGAATGCCTTTCCTCCTTGTGTCATGAATCTTAATGTTCCTACCTTGTTTTTTATAGGTGATGGAGAACTTTATACTTTTGGGGAGTCTGACAATGGGAAACTAGGTTTGACACTTGAACAACTGAAAGACAATAGAGTCCCACAGCTTGTTTCTGGAATTCCAAGTAAAGTTAATAAGGTTGCCTGTGGAGGAGGACATACGGTAGCGCTGGCTGGTATATATGCTTCAATATTTTTTCTGTTGCTTTCTAGTATATAATTGGTGTTCATACTTGCCACTCTGAACAAATTACGATAAGTAGACTTCATCTTATAACCACATTTGGGACTCGAATTTCCGTTGCTAAGCAAGATGGTTGCTAAGTGAGTTGTGCCCAATTTTATATGACTGTTAAGTGAATCATTGCAGTTGTTGAGTGAATCATGTGGTTGTTAAGTGACTCAACTTCCCCTTTGCATGTCAGCTGGGAAGGTTGCAACGTTATTTATTTTTCCACATTTTGAACCGTCCATCTCCCTCACAGAGGGACTTTGACTGAGTATAATAAAAGGTGATCACGTGACCCCAGGACTGCAACTGTCATAAATATATGCTGGTTGAAGAGTGCCCAACTTTTTTTTTTTTTTTTTTTTTTTTTTTTTATTGAAAAGTTTTATAAAATACAATTTTCCTTTAAAAAAAACCCACCTTCCCCCGCCCTCCTCCCCTCCCTACCTCCCCCCTATCTCCCCCCCTCCCCCTCCCCCTCCTCCCTCCCCTACCTCCCCCCCTCCACTTCCCCTCCTCCCCCCTCCCCCCCCCGACTTCCCAGAGCAAAATACAAGGTATATATCTAAAAGGCAATCATAAACAATCATATACTAACAATTATAAACTCTAAAATCCATCACTCTCTAGCTTGTATATAGTAAACCAATCCTTAATAATACTAAATATATATAAAAAACTAAAATAAAAGAAAACTAGCATCATTCCCATCTATATTCTTCCACAATTCACTATTACCTTAACATATTCTCATTTGCACATTAATAAATAGTTCTTACACAAATTAACCCACATTAACCCACAAAACTTTCTTCCTCTTCCTCTGTAGTAAGTTGTCCATTAATTCCAAATTAAAAAAAAAAATATCTATTACCATACATAGCATCCCAAAACTTTTTTTTTTTTTTTTTTTTTTTTTTTTTTTTTAAAAAAAACACAACTACCACTTAACTATAAATATTTTGTGGAAGTTCCATAGATTTCTACTGATCTTATTTTTTTTCCTTTTTTGAGCGTTTTAAGGCAGCACGCGTCACCCTCTGTTCTCTAAGATCATCCAAAAGAGTTGCAGCTTGAACTCCTCCTGTACCCTTCTCGTCTATCTGTGCATCTTCATCCTCTTGATGTTCTCCTTCTCCAGATCCCTCTGCAGCTTCCAGAAGTGTTGATGGGGTTACTTTCAAGACATTATTATAAAAATCATGCGCTTGCTTCACATTACTCAAACAGTACCTTTTGCCATCATACATGAAGCTCAACCCAGCTGGGATCTCCCATCTGAACCTTATATCTCTTTGCTTGAGCTCTTGCACAAGAAATATAAAATCCTTCCTTCTCTTTAAAATCTTTGGAGGAATTTCTTTTAGAACCAAAACTTGTTGACCAGCAATCACAACTTTGGTATCGTAGGCAGCTTGTATAACTTCATCTCTAATTTCCCTTTTTACAAAATAAACCACCACATCTCTAGGCAACTTTCTCTGTTTAGCAATCCACGAATTCACACGAAACACTTTGTCCATACCTTGTTTTAATTCAGATGCTGGATGGTTCAATACTCCCTCAAAAGCCTCAGAAACCAGCTGCTTTAAATCTTCCTTAATATTCTCTTTTAGGCCTCTAATTCTCACAGCAAACTGCATCTGGTAAAATTGAGCCAAGCTCTGTTCACTGTCGATTTTGTCTTTTAAATCTTCAATTTCCAATACTTTTGCTTCTAATAAAGCATTCTTTTGAATCAAATCTTGCACTTGATCATCCAGCACCTCCACACATTTAGCAACTTTTTGCACTGAGGACAAAATGTCTACCTTCATTTCTCTAAGTTTCTGTTCCATCCTTTCTTCCATTCTCTGCTCCAATTTCTCCAATTTCTCCTCCATCTGTAGAAATTTAACACCCATTGACTCCAAAATTAACTGGGTATGTTTTTCAAGATCCTTCGATGTCAATACATCAGGAGAATGCAACGCCTGCAGCAATGATTGTTGTTGCACCGGAGAATTTCCAGCACTCCGAAAAGTTCTAGGGGGAGGTTTAGCCGCCATCTTTTACTTACAATTGTGACGCACTTTCACTTTAAGTTTTAAGCAAAGTCCATCAAGCTTGAGAGTAAAATAAAATCTTCTTCATCTCTTCATCTTTCCCTCTTGTACTGCTCTGCCTGCTCTTTCCCTTTCATAGTCTCTCCTTCAAGCAGGGATGGTCGCAGACGCCTGGCTCTGCTCCATGAAGTCCGGAGCAGAGGCGCTAGCCAGCTGGGAGCAGCCCAGGCTACGGGGGAGTTCAATCCTTCAGCCGCCCAAGCTCCAAGCTCAGGCGGCCCCGGAGAACTCAACCCCCACCTGGGGGCTCACCTCCTCCTCTTCTCCCGAGGAGGGGGCTTCAGATTCGCCCGAACAGCTGATCGGCGCTGTTTCGGGCGAAAAAACACCAGCTGAGCCGCGGGCAGCCCGGGAAGGCTCCCTCCGTCGCCGCGGAGCCACCGGAAGTCAAGAGTGCCCAACTTTTGATCAGGTGACCATGGGGTTGCTGTGATGGTTGTGGGTGCAAGGACAGGTTGTAAGTCACTTTTTCAGTGCCATTATAACTTTGAACAGTCACTAAACAAAGATTGTAAGTGGGGGGCTACCTGTACTCACATATCTCTTAACACATTGTAAGCTGAACATCAAAGAGAGGTAGTTGCTGCCATTTTATTCGGACAAAGTTCTCTCCTGTGCCTGACTCACTTTCCCCCCCCTTTTGTACTGCCTCATAGGGTGTAAACCCATAGCGAGTTTTAAAGGTGCTATGCAAAAAGAAAAGCTGGCAACAAATTGGTGCCCGTGAAATAGGCCTTCTCCGTAGGAACAGACTGGTGAGAGACGAGCCACCTCTGCGCATGCGCTCATCCATTCTCGTGTCTGCGTCATTTTTCCCTTAAGGAAAAAGAGGAAGGGGCTTTTGTGCGCATGCGCACTATTATTTCCACTCTCTGTTTTGCAGTCAAGGTCTCTGAGCAGTATCCTCCTCCTAGCTCTGATTGGTTTGCTCTATCCGGTTTACAGCACTCTGATTGGCAGCCCGTCCTGTCCAGCAAAGGAATGGGGATCCACCTATCAACATTTCCATGATTAGCCCATTGCTCCTCACTCCCCTACGTCAACAAACTATCTCTTCCTGAGTTGCTTTTCTCCACAGCTCAGTGTTTCCCTAAAAAGTGCTAACTGTTGAGTTTTCTGACCTTAATTATTAGTAGTAGCACCCTCTGACCAGCTCTGCTGATGCCTTAAACTGACCAGACTTTAATCAGTTTCAGCCTGAAGACTTTTGCTGGTGTAGTACAGGTAGTCCTCGACTTACAACATTTAGTGACCGTTCAAAGTTACAAAGGCACTGAAAAAAGTGACTTATGACTGTTTTTCACACTTACGACTGTTGCAGCATCTCCATGGTCACATGATCAAAATTCAGATGCTTACGACAGTTGCAATGTCCTGGGGTCATGTGATCAGCTTTTGAGACCTTCTGACAAGCAAAGTCAATGGGAAAGCCAGATTCACTTAGCAACTGTGTCATTAACATAACAACTGCAATGATTCACTTAACAACTGTGGCAAGAAAGGTTGTAAAAGGGGGCAAAACTCACTTAACAAATGTTTCACTTAGCAACATAAATGTTGGGCTAAATTGCCATAACTCATGATGTTAACCTGTAGTTAAAATGTTGATCTAGAAACCAGGAGACTGTGATTTCTAGTCCTTCCTTTGGCATGAAAGCCAGCTGGGTGACCTTAGCCAGTCATTCTCTATCAGCCCGACCTACCGTACAAGGTTGCTGTTGTGGAGAAAATGGAGGAGGAAGATCATTTATTTAGCTATTAATCAAATTCCTATGGCTACCCATTTCATGAATGGTGATTCTGGGCAGCACATACAATCCCATAAACAGTGTGCATATAAAACAATTATAATCTAAATTAAAACCATTATATAATAATTGTTTTTAAAAGCATAGAAAAAGAAAATAATAGATGGAGAAGTGTTAAAAATAACGTATTCCAGAATTCTACAGAATTCTACAATGCAGGTGCCACATCAGAAAAGGCCCACTGCCTAGGATTAACCAAATGCAGCATTATCTTTGCTTTCCTCCTTGAGTTATTTTTAAAAAAAAATAAGAGGCAGAATAAAAAGTAATCTGGAAAATAAATTGGTTGTAAATGTATGCTTCGGTCAGAAATTTTTTTTTAATACTTGCCTTTATATTTGAAAATATTCGCAAAACAATAGCTGCTAAACAAGGAGTTGATGTACAAGTTATGATAATTGAGAACAGGATTGCTGTTGCTAGGTGATGCAGTCATAAAGTACAACTTCACATTACCAAATCACTTAGTATCCCAGTCCCAGGTGTAGTTGTAATCTGAGACACTCAGGTCATTAAGTGGGAAGCAGAAATCCCAGGTAAGGAATTTTATTTCTGCAGCATCAATGAGGCAGATTTTAAATGCTGTTGCTGTTATATTCTGCTTACGTGCTTTTCCTAGAAACTTATTGGGTACTATGAGAAACAAGTTTATGTGTCTTATAATATCTGTCCACTTGCAGTAGAGAAGAAAGCTGGAGTAACATGTCAAACTCGCAACGTCATGTAACATCATGCAAAACATATCGGGACAGTTTTGCCATTGCTGGCAATAGGGTGGGCACGGCTTCCACATGACGCATCCGGCCCATAGGCCGGCAGTTTGACACTTCTGATCTAGATCCACTGTAGCTTTTTTTCTTCTTGCACAAGACATATCTTGTCATGTTGATAATCCTGATACATTTTGCAATGGAAGTGGGATGGGCTAACTACATTTCTTTTTATACAATAATCAGTATAGATACTAATCTGAATTTGCTTTTATTTGCTAACGAGTTTATGTTAACAAGCTCTGCTATAACACCCTGATTGTTTGAAAATGACATTTGTGACTAGAATAATAATTTCATGTGCAATTTTCAGGGGGAGAGATTTATACCTTTGGCCTAGGTCAATATGGACAACTTGGACTTGGTACATTTATCTTTGAAACTGCTGAACCAAAGATGGTAAATCATCTGGGAAAGGATAAAATCTGTAACATTGCAAGTGGAGAAAACCACACAGCTTTAATAACAGGTATGCATGATGTTAACTCTGGTGCTTCATTTGCAGTGTACGTAAGTGTTTTATGATGTTAAAGGTCAATATATCTTCATAGTCCTAAATAGATTTCAAAGCAATAGTTTTATTGTTAATTTAAGCATTTTTTTAAAAAAAAGGTGACTAAGTTCACATGTAATTGTTAACCAATGGGTTTGCATTGGGATAGTGGCCTGGGTTAATCACTCAGTGTTGCAACTGCTTTCTCATAGGTTCAGATTTTCCCATATGTTTCGTTAGTCTGAAAACAACAAATTGGTTTTAAATGTGAATATGGCAAATTGTGATTTCTCTCCAAATCAGAAACAGAGGCAGTACAAATGATAATCATATTATTGCTAAGATGTATAAACTTTTATTGAAAATGAAAACACAGTCCCAGCATTTGAGATGTATTTTGGGTGTAGATCCAAGAACATCTGCTGCAGCAGTTAGAGCTGAATTGGGAATTCATACAATTTAGTCATTATCTAAAATTAGAGCTTATAACTACTGGTGCAAAGTTAATGAAATGGAGACTGATAGACTCCCCAAATTATGCCTTCTAGAGCAAATAAAACTACAATCACAAATCTCCTGGATCACCAAACTAACAAATTTTGTAAGACGCTGTGGCCTTCCTGTCTCTTGTGTAACAGGAGAACAATCTAAAAAAAGAGTTGCCCAAAGAATTAAGGCTATAGAAGCACAAACTGATATAGCTATCCTTAGTAAGGTGGGTAACTTGAAATGGCTGAGTAAATACAAACATACTTTTCAAGTAGACAGTTATTTGAAGTTGCAACTCCCAAAACATCTTAGGGAGATATTTACGAGAGCAAGATTCGAACAGCTTGACACAATGGTCAGATATGGGAGATTTCATGCTATACCGTACAATGAATGTCTCTGCATTTGCGGAGCGGCAGAGGTAGAGGACCTGGCTCACATCCTATTTGACTGTTGCCTGTATAAGAGGGTGAGAGACAAGTATCTTGGTCTATATACCAAATGAATGACCCATTGGGATGCCCATATCAAAATAACTTACTTTATGTCCGGCCAGAACTTGAAAATAACATTTAACGTAGCACAGTACTTAAACAAAATGATCCGGTTTGAGATCTGCATATGTGGGACTGATTGGGGTAGATTGCAAGGGCGACTCCGAAATATAATGTTATCATATTTTATCTATACCTTAAATTATTGTACATTATTACAATTTTATTTTAGATTGTATTTTATTACTATTTCATCTTAAATTGTATTTTATTTTAATTCCATTTTAAATTGTATTTTATCAAATTCCATCAAATATTAGTAACAATTTGTTGCTGGAACTTTGCACTTTGATATGGCCCAAGGGCTAATCAATAAAGATTTGAAAATGAAAACAGAAGATGAACTTCTAATGAAAAGCCTATTTTACATGTTGAAATTCTAAAGTATAGAATTGCTGCTAGAATAACAGTTTTGTCTACAGGCTGAGGTATTAACATGTTTCTTTGTACTTAGAGAATGGTCTTATGTATACTTTTGGCGATGGACGGCATGGCAAATTAGGACTTGGGAAAGAAAATTACACAAATCAGTTTGTACCTACATTATGTTCCAATTTTTTGAGGTTTACTGTACATTTGGTAAGTTCAGTTTCCTATTTATGCTTTGAAATAAGTATCATCTGACATTTAAAATATCTGATTATTTAAAAATAGTATTATGCTTCATTTATTTTTTATTATGGATGAGCTCTGAAATCATTAAGTATAATTTTATTCATCATTCCATCTTTACATTTTAGTCTACATTTTATTTACATTAAAAAAATTGATTTAATGTTATCCAAATAAAAACATTATAGCATGCAATGATAAGAAAAAGAAGAAAAAGTGGCATAATAAATATTTCATTTCCATACAAACTTTTCATTCACTTATATTATTTGAAAGATATTTTCAAAGTATTGTGAAAGAATGATATATTTCCAATATTTTCTTATAACTTTGGATGATGTGGATTGATACTTCTTTTGTTAATTACTTCAATAAACATGGACTAGTCCATAATTGTTCATTTTAGCTTGTTTTTTTAACTCACTATATTGTCTGAAAAAAAATTCTGTAACAAAATATCCCATACCCATAAATTTTAGTCATCTGCACCAGCTCCAATCAGATCTTTCAAAAATATAGCAACCCAATTTTATGAATTGCAGCCATTAAATATTCCACTAAGGCTGCATATTACATTTTTATTTAATGATTACACTGGTCTACAAGGAGAAAGCCTTGGAAATGAAAGTAGCCAAATTTTACCAGAATTGGGTCACTAATAAAGGAAAATTAAGTCCTGAGTATTAATTGGCTCCTGTTTCCAAGATACAGCTTCAGGTCAAAATTGCATCAAAATAATTCAAAATTACAAGGGGGATGTGCAATTATAACTTTTCTGCAAAATGTGATATAGCAATGTTAATGGTGCCACACCAATCATTATAAATTTATCTTTTTATTGATACTAATAACATAACTTTCCATTTATTCATTGGTTTTCCATGTAACATTTTCATGCTTTTTCACTCTGCAAGAGGTTCCACTATTGTAATCTGGAGCCCAGTAGCTCTGCCTTACTCTTAGGCAATTCCAAATCCCAGACCCGGTCATTTAATTCACTCTGTGAAATTAGATGTGGTTCAGGAGGAGCATACAGTGGGCTAAGGTTTGGGTCTAGTAACACCCCCGGATCAGTTGCATCCTGCTCATCATCTTTATCATCATCAGAGTAGGATTCTGGTGAATCTGGAATTGGCAAGTCCTCACCATGGGGTACAGGACACATTGTGGATGGAATGTTTGGATATTCCATGATCCACTTCTTCTTTCTAGAGATCCCTTTTGCAATTGGAGGAACCATGCAAAAATAGCAGTCGCTACTATGATTGGTGGGTTCCCTCCACACCATTGGGACTGTGAAAGGCATGGACTTTTTCTTCTTCTTTAGCCAATAATGCTGATAAGTTTCACATGTAATGCAACAATAATGACGGGCCCAACTCTTGTCCTGATCCCGTATTTTGCATCCAAAACATAGGTGGTATGCTTTTTTTTACCACTGCTGTCATATTACACTTTTGAGGTGCAAATGTAACCTCACCACAAATGTAGCAGAAGTTATCTGCATAATTTACACAGTTTTGAGGCATCTTGGCTTTTGAGGGAAAATATCACGCAACTGTTCCTTGGAAATGTTAGACAATGACGCTTTCACAAGACACCGGATGTAACTGTATGATGCATAGATTTGATCAAGACAAATGTGCCTTGCAATAAAAAAACAATAAATTACAGTTGAGTAATAATCGTAAGTCTCAAAGTGGAAATAAATTTATACACTTCCATGTGGTACCATTTTCATTGTTCTACCATACTTTGTTGTGAAGTTATGAGGCATCATGATCATTAGACACCACCCTCCCTTGTAGGCAAACATACTCGCCTGTGTAAATCTTTATTGTGAAATATCTTGAAAACTTTAGCCAACCAGCATCTTTACCACCTGTTTTCTAATTCGTCTAAACAAAATATGTAAGAATTAATACATTTTATCTCAGAGGTCAATTATTTCCCAAAATTTGTAGACTAGTGTTACAACAAATTCAATAATGCCAGCTAAGGAGTACTATTTATTTGTTGTGCAATTTGTTCTATTTCCTTAAAACTTCTTCCCAAAGAAATGTAAACCTATCACAAAGTTACTATATATGGTAAGATGTTCCCCTAATTCTATACTCTACAATTGGGAGGTGGATTTTTTTAAATGTATGAAGCCCATTTTAGGAAATGTTTGTTCTATGAATCATCTTTAAGGAAAACTATTTTTTTTATAAAAAAAAGTTTTATTAATTTTTAAGAATTACAGTCTTTAGTGCTTAGTAAACAATATGTTGTCTGGGTTCAAATATTTAACTTTGACTTTTTCAATATAAATCTGTTCAATGCTACACAATCCAGTATTTTTTCCTTGATCCTCCTTCATATTTCCATTTTTTCCTCATTACACAGTTACAATTTTTGGTACTATTAATGTATATGGAGTTAAATATAAGCATCTTCATTATATTTTACTAATATACAAATAATATCAGTTCATAAATCAATAGTGTCAATTCATTAATCAATATCCTGTTTTTTGTGCTCTTGTTAAGGTTTGATTTCCCATCAGTATTTGAAATCTATCAATTATGACTTTCTCAATATTAATTACATTTATGTAGCTAAAAGCTTTATTCATATCAATCCTCATATCTTCATATTACCCATTTCAAAAGAAAAAGAAAAAAATGTTATCTTAGTTCTAAATCATATCTTTCATTATAAAAGTCTAATTATATATAAGGGTCAGCCGTTCTTTTAATCTTATTCAAACAAGTATTTAAACATATAATGTCCCCTCTAAAAGGTCAAATCTTCTGTTTTTTAAATCTGACTCTCACTTACTTTCTTTGCCAAGTAGCTTTCCAAGCCCGGGCAATTGGATCGCCAGGAATTTTCTTGCTATTCTTGTAAAAATTTCTTGGCATGAAGAAGACAGTTTAAGTAGGGTATTTTGGGGGGAGAATTCCACCCATTTATATTCCTTAAACAACTCCCAGTTCCTTTCTCCCTCCATTTCTGTTTTCATTCCCTGTCTCCCAAGTTGTGACATTTCCCCTAACAGCTCTGTATTCCATTTTTTAAAATCTTCCTTGCCATCAGATATATTTTGCAAACCTAAGGGGTAAAAGGTCTTTTGCATTTTCATTGTTATAGCTAAGTCTTGCAGTATTTTGTTTGTATATAGTCATTCATATTTCCCTTCTTTTATCTCTTTCATTTCTAAATCTGTTTCCTCTGTTTTGTCTTCTGATTTCTGGTTTATCTGTTCATACTTTGTAGTTGTTATCTAGGAACTCTCTAGTTGTAGATTTAATTTGGAGATTTGCTTGTTTATGTTGTCTAAATTGTTTTTAGTCTCGTTATGATTTCTTTTTATGTCCTCTTTGCATTCAACAATTGTTTGGTGAATTAGTTGTAGCATAGAATACATTTCTTTCTGAAAGGTGTTTTGTTTTTTCTTGAGGCATCATTCCTGGAGATCCTCTAGTACAAGGTTGTCAAACTGCCAGCCCACAGACCGGATGCATCACCAGGAAACCATGCCCACCCCATTGCCAGCAATGGGGAAAAAGCTCTGATATGTCGCGCAACGTCACATGTTTGATATGTCTTCTCTAATATCACCAGTCTCAGTAAGAGTAGATCAAAGTTTCCACTAGTTTTCTGGTCTTTATCCTTTATAATCCAATGGATTCCAAAGTATAGGTTCACTCCTGAAAGCAATATTTTATAGTGATCCTTTGTCTCAAGTATCCAAAAATTGTCAGTCAGACAAGGTTGTAATCCACAATGTTTGAAGTTTTCAAAATGTTCAACCTCTCTGAAAACAGCTCAAAAGTCTCTCCCAGCCAGGCGTAGTCCAAGGTCAAATTTTTTTTTCACTCCCTCTGGCTCTTGAAATTAAAAGTCCAAGCTCAGTAGATATTTATAATCCAAGAAGGTCAGGATGATAAGTATGCTAAAATATTTTCCTTTATTGCCAGCTGTTCTCCCGAGCTAGGAATCACCAAGCAGCCAGGAAGCAAATTATAAAGCTATGCATAAATCCACCACTAAATGTCATTCCAAGTCCATTTTCTACTCTTAAAACAAAGGATTGATTTCTTATATTTAGCCTCATTTTTTTCAATGAGAAAATCTTAACAGTTACCTCAGTTCTCAAATTCATCCAGATTGTAGCTTATGTTACTTCCACTTCATTATTGTATGTTTCTGTCCCCCATAAAATTAAAACGCCGCTTCCATTTACATTCGGAGATTTTTAGCTTCTTGGGAGCCTTTCCCAGGAAAATCAGTTGTAAAATAGTAAAGAAAGGATCAATATTCTCACCCAGTTCCAAACTGGTTGTCAGCAGCTAATGGCCAGCCACAGGTATGTAGCCGGTCTTTCCCCTGCCAGTTTGGAGGGCTTTCCTTGGATTGAATGGAAAGACCACTGTCTCTCCGTGATCAACAAGGCATACCTCTTCTTCATTGCCTCTTTGGGACAATTTTAGGCCCTTTTTAGGGCCCCAATCAGGGTGAAATCGGGCACAGAAGGCAGAGCCTTGCCTCCCTGTGACCATTCCCACCACAACGCAAACCGGAAGTCCCATCTTTAAGGAAAACTCTTACATTAAAGAGATGTATATGTTGATACAGATTCATAAGATAACATGCTATATTTTATTCCAATTCCCTATATTTCTTTTCTTTCCCCCAAATCACATTTACATGTTAATCTTTTCAGTTGGAATATATAAATTTGGAAGACATGGAAATCATTTGAATGAGGTATACTTTTATTGTGAACAAAGACAGTATGAAGTGAAAAATAGTTCAACGGAATATGCATCTTGAAGGAAGCTTCTAAGATATGGTTTTCTACTGCGTGCATAAATATGTCCTTTTGTCTTCTGAAATGTATATGCTTTGGTTATATTTAAAATCAAAATTGAAATCTGTACTTCTTTTCTCAAGACTATTGAGATTGAATTGCATGAGATTTATGTCTAAGTACATATGCATACAATTACATTGTATTTTAACAGATGTACAGATATACTAACTTACAGTTTTTAAGCAAAATTTTTTTCTCCTCTGCTGAACACCATCCTTTTGTATAAAATTATCTGTTTTTTGGGAACATTTGAGGTTAGAAAGATGTCTCTAACTATCTAACCACCTGCCTCTTGTAACCTCAACAAGCTCATCCTTTTTTCATCTTCCGACACTAAGAAGAAAAATGAGATTCTACTCCTGAAGCTATTTGGCAGCATGCGATCAATTAAAGTACTAATCCCCCTCATTGCATTATGCAGTTCATCTCTTCTTAACTATTAAACAATATTTTTATTAAATATTTTCCCATATATATTGCATTGTCAAGTGTGCATAGATACAATGACAATTATTTCAATTTTCTCTTATAGTCACTGTTTCTTAAAACATTGGCAGTAGTTAGAGGAGACAGTTAGGAAGTAGGAACACTTTAGGCAAAGGTGAGTATATTAACAAGCTTAGGATTCAAGTTTGTAGTTTTGTCTATTTTTCTCAGTGGTTCTTTGGCTAAAGTTTTGCAGAAAATGATCCTGGTGAAAATGAACATGAAACAAAATAATGTCTTTCAAAAAAAAATCAGGCTTGATTTAAAAATCAATAAATCTAATCTTGCATGATAATGTAGTTTTTCCCATTTAGTTTTGGATGTTTGGTAGATCATCTTGGTTCAAATTTCTGTGCAAAAATTATTTTTGTTAATTTTGTATTACGTGTTTTGAGATATTATTAAAAAGTCTAACTCAGGGAAATATTTTTCTGTTCGGGGTTATCCACCTGCATGCAGCACTTCTAATTATGCAATCTACTATGTTTATGTTATAGGCTGCCTGTGGTGGTTGTCATATGCTGGTTTTTGCCACCCCAAGGCCTACAAAATCTGATAATATTCATGAACTAGAAGAAAATGAGCACAATTTATCTGTTAAAGTATCCGAAATGGGTGGAGATGCAGACACCTTTCAGCAAACGTTTTCAGCACGTGTGCGACGGAGAGAGAAGGTACACAATAACTGTTCCAAGCAGGCTATTAAAAATTGTGCGTGAAAAAGATTTAAAAATTTAAAAGAATTATTTAAAAGTCTTTTAAGTTTTGGAACTTTTATTGAAATGTTTCATCTTCATGGTGAATTTGTATTGTAATTCTTGAAATCAGAGGGAAGAATAGGTCTGTTACTTTCAAGGAATGAATACAAAATGAGATTGGAAACCCTAATTGAAATTAATGGAAGGAAGGGAGATATTTATTTGTTTATTAAATTTATATGCCACCCATCTCCCTGATAGGGCAATCCTGGGCAGTATAAAAGTAAAACAATGACAGCACATAAAAAAATAAATTATTTTCTTTTTTGTCTTTCTTTAAATAAATAAAAGGTTACATTATTTCTAATTTATAAGTTTGAATTTGTACTCCAGGGTGCTGTGAACTTGTTAAATCTTGAAATTAAGGTTTTAATTATATTAAATCTTAAATACGTAAATTAACTCTGGCTCAGATAATTTAAACATTTCAACCAAAGTTCTAAGGGAATTAAACAGTTTTGATTCACAGAGCCTGTTCCAAAATCTGAAATGTGGCTAGTATCATTAATATATTCTGTATATTATTCTTTAAGAATTTAATACAAATGCTGTTTTGCTTTCTTTTAACTCTTTTAGAAGGAAAAATCACCAGAACAATGTGGTCGATTGGTGCGAACACTTCCTCCATTGGGGAAAACTTCCCTAAAACCTGCATCAGGTGTCATTAGCAGTACTCTTCCACTTGGCAGAAGTGATAGAAATAAAGAATCTGAATCCATTATGGATCATGAAACAGGTAAGCTATGTTTTGTTTACAAGTAGTCCTTGACTTACAACCATTCGTTCAAAATTACAATGGCCCTGAAAAAAGTGACCTATGAATGTTTTCCACACTTATGACCATTGCAGCATCTCCATGGTCACATGATTAAACTTAGGACACTTGGCAACTGGCATGTACTTATGACAGTTGCAGTGTCCCATGATCATGTGATCACCTTTTATGACCCTCTGAGAAGCAAGCACAATGAAGAAGCCAGATTCACTTAATAACCCTATTACTAATTTAACTACTGCAGTGATTTATTTAACAACTGTGACAAGAAAAGTTGTAAAATGAGGCAAAACTCACTTAACAACTGTCTTGCTCAGCAATGGAAATTTGGGGCTCAAGTGTGGTTGTAAATTGAGGACTACCTATACTTACAGGGATTATTTTGTAAGGAGTTTTACTATAATACAAAATCCTGGACAGGACAAAATCTTGAAGTGAGATATTGGTGGGGCTATCTCTACCAAAGCATCACTAGGTTAGAAAGAATGAGCACTTCCAGTCCCTTTTCTTAAATATTGACATCTGGTGTGACCTTAGAGGCATTCCTTCTCCACAGCTTCCCCTGGCTCTTTGATCTGGAGGGCCCCTATTCTTATAGCCTTCTGGAAGAACCAGGGGACATGATTTTTTCTCCATGCGTTGGGTTAAGATGGGAGTGAGTCTAGCAAATGTGGCTATCAGGAGAATATTGCATCTCGGGTTTATGTTGTAATTTGAACTACCACGTCAAGTTCTATGAAAGAAAGTTTCACTGTATTTTATTGTCTCTCTTCATTTGCATATTGAGACAAAACCATTTCTTCCGTTGTATTAACAGGACAAACTTTTTCCTCCCTAAAGAGTCAAAGTGTATTATATATTTTGTTTTAAAGGAGATAAGAAAGAGGAGAATAGTGATACAGAGGACAGCTCAACAGATAATGATTCAGATGATAATGAAGAAAGAACCCTTGGTGATACTACAGATGTCCTAAATATGGTAATGTATTTACTAATGGTTGAAGAGGTCTGTGGGAGAACCTGGAGATACACAAAATAGGAAAATGTGTTTGATTTGTAACAGAACCATTGTGTGGCAGATTTCTGTCTAACTGTACTGAGTCAACTACTGTTCAACAGAAAAAAAACCTGGAATCCTTTGACTGTTCCTAATATTAAATAACACAAAACATATCCAAGGTAATTTAAAATTAATTAAATTTTAATTTAAATAAATAAAAAATAAAGATCTGGCACATATGACACTGATAGACATTCTTACAGACTGTAAATACAAGGCATTGTAATGTTTTGTTTAGCTGTGCCAACTTTTCCAGGAAAAAAGTATTAAGCTGGAATGGAAAAATAATCAGTAATGGGGTTTCTGTAGGGAATCAGTCAAGGAATAGTTTTTCCTCTTGATTCAAGGGATTTTGTGACTGATTGTGTCTGATAATTATAATTACAAAATTCTAGGTCTCTGACCTAGATTGAAAGTAATGTTTATTTTATACTAGGAAAAATATTTTTAAAAAGAGATGTGAAAAGTTGCTGTTTAAAATTCAGAATTTTCTTAGATAACATTTTATTACAAAATTTATTTTAGGAACTGAGTAAATTTAATATTTAGAATTAGGAAAGCAATGGGTGATACCTTTCAAAGTTACAGAAAAAATAGGCCTTGTTTAGAGGCACAGACTGTTCATATTCTCTAGTTTTAATAATAATAATTTATTTAATTTATATGCTGATCTACTCTACAGGCTTGGGGGTGGGGGTTAGGGGAATTGTAGATATGTGAGTTTGCATAATCGATAAAAATTATCTTGGTTTCCTATCATTCTTTAAAAAGTTATATTTTGTGGATGTAATATTCAGTCAAAATATCTATGATGACTGAGCTAAAACAAACATAGCCTGGCATTTAATAGAACTTTATACTGCATTTCTCTAATTCTGTTTATTTTCTGGTTGTTCAGAAACTGATCTGAGATGTTCCAGTAAAAAAGCATTTTTCATGTATGTAAACCTTAATTGCTTGCTTTTATTACTACTCAGATAAAAATGTTTTTCAGACCCATGTGATGAGACTAAATCCCAATGACCAACTGGTAGAATTAGCACCAGTTCAAAAACAAAAGGTATAGTTGGATTGTATATATATTTCATGTTGTTTACTTTTCATGCTTTTGTTCCAGTAGATGAAACCCAGGGAACCACTAGCCTGCAGGTTGAATGCATTCTCAAAGGTTTTAACAACTTACCCGTGGCATTTCAGGTGCAATCCATCTTTCTCATAATCCCTCTTTTCATCTTGCCTTATATCAGGGGTCTTCAAACTTGGCCCTTTTATAATTTGTGGACCAACTCCCAGAATTCCTCAGCCAGCGTGTCTGGCTGAGGAATTCTGGGAGTTGAAGTCCACAAGTCACAAAAGGGCCAGGTTTGAAGAGCCCTGCCTTATATCATCTTTGCCATCTTTGATCAAGCGTTCAAGAGAAAGTTGGAGAGTAATGGTTTCCTCATCTTTGACAAACAAGGGAACCAATCCATTCTTCCCTGTGTGCAAAAAGGGCTATAAGCGACCATCTTTTTCTCAATCTGATGCATTTACAGGAGATAGGATTTCAGCAGAGAGATCCTACCAACCCCAAAGTTCTGTACCTTGATTCTACATGTTTGAAATGAATAATTGTTGTACAAAACAAATGATGAGCAATTTTGAGTGGCCTCAGGATACTTTTTCTGCATTAAAACCTTCAGATTATGTAGACCTTTATTTTCAGAAAGCAGTTTGAACCATGCACCTTAATCAATTCAAATGATAAAAACAATTTTGTTTTTGAAAATATATATTGTAGGATATGATAGTATATTTTTTAATTTTTTTCTGCTTACCGGATATTACAATAACAATTTAAGATTATATTAATGCTTTACCTTGGCAATAATGTGAGAAAACAAATATTACAGTATTTCTTTGTATTATTTTATATGCTGAAAATTACTTTCTTGTTTACCTCAGCCAAGAGATTAAAACAAGTCAGTTGCTAGAAGAAGTGGAATGCAATTTGCATAATTTACAGAGGGAAAAAAATCTTAAATCAGAGAACCCTGATATGTCACTGAAAGGATTAAGAACATGCTGTGTCTTCAGTTAATACTGATAAAATTTTAAACTGCCCAGGGCTCAAAGTATTGTTTTACTTAGTTTCATAATGGAAAATACCTTTTTACAGGGGCAGAGGATGGGGAGGAGAGTAGGTACACAGTAATAACTTTTTTATGAATCCTAAATCCCAGATCAGTGTCCATAATCTAATTATCTTGCAAACATGGAATTCTTCCACTATTAGAAGCCACCTGTATTATATTAAAAGAAATATTGCCGAATAGTAATATTTGCATGCCAACTTCTCTATGTGCAATAAAAGTACCGTAAGTTCTTTTGTGCAGAAACTGTATATATATGCATGCTAGAACAATATAACTGACAAATGAGACAGGTATATTTTAAAAATGAAAATCTGAGAATTGGCAATTGTATCATGTAAATGTAATCTGAAGAATAAGCAAGCAGATTGGAATGTCATATAATCCTGAATTTTACAACTATTTACAACTATTGTAGATTAACAAATTTAAAGAAGTCTGGAATGTACTTACAAGTAGTTCTCCACTTATGACTGCTTAACAGCTGTTCCGTATTATGATTAAAAGGTGCTTTACAGCCTGTAAGGTACTTCCGACTGTCGTAAAATATCATGTATATGCACACACACACACACACACGCACACACACACAAATGCACTTCCTAGAGGCAGAAAAGGTTGCAAGCTGCTGCTACCTGCTATGGAGCTGAGATTCCCTCCTGGCAGGCAGCTCTGAAAGCAAAAGGGCTACTACCAAGGGGAGAAGAATTCTACTGCCATGCTGCAAAACCAGAAGTCAAATCCTAAAGATCTGAGCTCCATTTCGACAGCCCTTCAAAGGAGTTCTCCATGCCCAGAAGGGAGACTACTGAATAGAGTAGAGCTGGAAGGGACCTTGGAGGCCTTCTAGTCCAGCCCCCTGCTCAAGCAGGAAAACCTACACCATCTGAGACAAGTGACTGTCTAGCCTCTTTTTAAAAATCTCCAGTGACGGAACACCCACAATTTCCTCCAGTGGGCTGTAGGGACAGAGCTAGGATCTTCGTGATTTAAACTGTTTCTCCACCCCACAAGAGTTTTTTCCCCTCTGTGGATGGAAGAAAACAGATCTGGTGGAGTGTCTACCAGAACAATTCTCTTCCATCTGTGGAGGGGAGACGAACTGTAGCAGGGGTGAAGAAATGGAGCTCAGATCCCATATACCCTAGTTGGCAGCCCACCAGAGCAATTCCTTTCTATGCTTGGATGGAAGCTGAGCTTGGCAAGTAACTCTTTTACTCCACTTAATGACCCAGGAGATCATTTAACAACTGCAATCAAGTGTGCCAGGTTTGCAATCATTCATGAAATGGTCAGATGGGTGACTTGCTTAACAACCATTTTGCTCAACTGCGGTTCTAATCCCAATTCTGGTTATTAGTTGAGGACCATCTGTAATATGACATGAGGATTATAACGATAAAACTTAAGGTGTTTGGTGAAAAAATACTTCTGTTTGCACAAAAACACTTATCTTGCCTCCAGGATAGGTCAAATTCTTCATTCCATTATAGTTTCTGCAACCTGATTTACCCTGTTATGTTGACTCTGTTAACCCACAAAAAGCCTATTATTATAAAGCATAGGAACCTGAAGCAGAGAAAAGAGTGTAAGGGTGTCTAAAGTGGTCTGTGCTTTTTTAGATGTTTGTGTTATTGTTTTAATTTTTTGCTTTTGCTATATTTAAGCCTCTTCTCCATTCTTTTATTGTCTGCCATTTTCATCTTCTGATGCCTTTTTATTTGCCCTTACTTTGTTCTTAATTCTCTCCTTCTTTTTCTTTTTTCCTTGCTTCTCACATGGATTAGAAGAAAAATAAGAATATGAAACTGAAAATTGATGGTAAGGGTGGGTTGAAAGAATCTGATCGTATCCAGTTTCAAGAGAGCTTAGAATCTGGCAAATCATCTTCTCTTTTAGAGTATTTGACTTCAAAAAGTTTTGAAAAAGATTCTTGTACCAAAAAAAGTAGCTATGATGCTTTTGTGCAGAAAATTAAGCCTCGTAAAAAGTATTCAGGGAATAAATCCGAACAGATTTCTATTATTGCATTGAATTATGATACCCAACAAACTGTAAAAGAAGAATTTAAAGTGACAAAAAAGAAAAATATTGACAAACTAAATTCTGGGCCAACTCAGCAAGAAGTGCTATGCAGCCATTCTAGTAATGATCAGCTGGAAAAACGACACAAAGATTATCAGAAAAATAAAGTAGAAGCTAAACCTGATCAATATATGCAAGGTAACAACAGTAGTGAAAAACAAAAAGAATATAACCACAAAGAAAGAATTACAGAAAAAATAGTAAGAATGCCATCTTCCTTAAGTCAAGAAGCGACGAATAAGTCATCAACATATGTTTTTCAGATAAACCAATTTAATTTTGAAAATGTGACTACTGAAACAAGTATAGAAGACAGAAATAATAAATGGGAAAGCAATCGACTTGATTGTAAAAAAAAGAGAAATTTAAAGGTTAACAAAATGCAAAATGAAAAGAAAAATATGGATGATACATGGGAGAAGGATACCCAGGAGCACGAAGAAAACCCAAAAAAGGAGCAATGCAATGAAGAAGATGAAGTAAGTGTGGAAGAGGCTGAAAGGACATATGGAGCACAAGACGAAGAAAGTGACTGTGAAGAAAAATCTGAAGAACGGGAAGTTGAAAATGAAGCAGGTGAAGAAGGCATGGTGGATTCTATGATAGACGCCAAGAGTGATGAAGGAGAAAGTGAAAATGATGAATTACAACCTGAAACAGAAAGTGAGCAGAATCTGGAGGAAGAGAACTTTCAGATAAGACAAAAGAAAGATGGCACAGATAATAAAGTGCAAGAGCTAGAGGGAAGGGACCTATATGAGCAAGAAAAGGGGAAAAAAACTAACATCAGGAATGCCCAAATTAAGGGCAAAACGAAAAAAATGGAGAAGGAAAAAGATAATGAAGAAATGGGAGGTGAGAAAGAAAACAGAAAAGAGGGAGAAGTAGAAAAGGACGAGGAAAATTATGAGGAATGTGAAGATGGAGAGGAAAGTGGTGATGCTATGTTGATAAAGGAGGAGAACAGCACAAAGGAAGAGGAACCTGAAGAACAGGATCAGGAAGAAACTGAAAGAGAGGAAGAAGGAAAAGAAAAGCAAGAGGGAGAAATTGAAAGAGAAGTGGATGAAGAAAGTGTGGGGTGTGAAGAAGAGGAAGAAGATGAAGAGGGAGATCATGAAGAGGTAGGAAATGACCCAGAGATTTCTGAAGGGGAAGAACAAAGTGAGGAGGAGGAGGAAGAAGAAGAAGAGGAAGAGATAGCAGAGGAGGAGGAGAAAGAAGGCGAAGAGGAGGAAGAAGAGGAAAAAGAGTTGGACAATGAAGAGGAGGAGGAGACAGACGAGGGGGAGGAGGAGAAAGAAGAGGAACTGGAGGAGGAGGAGGAGAAGGAACTGGAAGAGGAAGAGGAGGAGGAGACAGAAGAGGGGGAGGAGGAGAAAGAAGAGGAACTGGAGGAGGATGAGGAGGAGAAGGAACTGGAGGAGGAAGAGGAGGAAGAGACAGAAGAGGGGGAGGAGGAGAAAGAAGAGGAACTGGAGGAGGATGAGGAGGAGAAGGAACTGGAGGAGGAAGAGGAGGAGGAGACAGAAGAGGGGGAGGAGGAGAAAGAAGATGAAGAGGAAGAACTGGAGGAGACGGAAAAGGAACTGGAGGAGGAAGAGGAGGAGGAAGAAGAGGAGGAGGAGGAGAAAGAAATTATTAAGCGTAAAAAAGAAGAAAAAGTAGCCAAAAGCTCCAAAGGTCAAAAACATAAAGAAAATAATGAAAGGAGAAAGCAAAATACAAACATCAAAATAAAAAACATTAAAGAAAAAAGAACACCGAAACAAGCAGCGAATGGATTTCAGCATACATACGAGTTTTGGAACAATGTTTTACCACATTACTTGACGCTAAAGTAATCCTGGAGACTAGAAATAATTTCTACACGAAGATCGTTTTCAGAAAGCTATAGTATAATGTCTATATACAATACATTAATGTGTCTGCATGCATGTGTATTTACATACATACACATACAGTATATACATATATATACATATGTATATACATATGTATACATACACACACACACACACACACACACACACACACACACACACACACATATATATATATATATATATATATATATATATATATATATATATATATATATATATGTTAAATGCTTGTTAACTATTTAGATTACCTTGCTAGGCCCCAAACATGGGACAAATCTTTATTTCCTGTTTCGGCCTAACCGAAGGCCATCCACAGGCAGTAGTCACAACAGTGACAGCTCATATTTGTGTAAATTTTAGATTGCTAACAAAGAATTAAAGGGAGACTGATATGCATTTCAAACTTATTTGTTTTCATCAGTCAGCCATACCCTTGAGATGTATGTATATATATATATATATGTGTGTATATATATATATGTGTGTGTATGTGTATATATATATATATATATATATATATATATATATATGTGTGTGTGTGTGTGTGTGTGTGTGTGTGTGTGTGTGTGTGTGTGTGTGTAAATTACTAACAAAGAATTAAAGGGAAACTGAGATGCATTTCTGACTCCTTAGTCGTCCTCAGTCAGTCTAAATAGTTAACATTTGAAACATACATATATATATATATATATATATATATATATATATATATATATATATATATATATATATATTCGATAAAACTCATCTCTTGAAATTTCTTTCCATCTATATAGGATAAATCTCACCAAATCTCCTTGGTCATTAGAGCCAGAATGCTTCATAAAATATCAAATTCCCTATTTTGGACTATAATTCCATATCATATTTACAGTTTTAATTCTTATATTTTCTCTTAATGTATGTAATGACTTTAAATCAAAAAAGAGCTACGTCTACACACAGAGACCCAAAAATATCCTTTTTGAAAATATTTTTGAAGAGGCCAATAAATATAGAACAAGATTTTTGGATGAATTAACTTTATCTCTAGGTCATAAAAAGAATATTTAACATTTTCCAAAATTGGATATTCCCGTTAAATCATTAAACTTGGAAATTTTATAACTACCTGTCATATAAATTAACATGTCTAGAATAAACATGTAAATTATGGCCGCCTACCTCCATTTCATCATGAAATAGGAAGATGATATAGTGACAGGTGTATATAGAACCAGATCCCTTGGTGCTCTTTCTAATGTGTCCTTGCTGTATAATTCCCTCAAACATTTAACCAACTGCATTCACTGCCACTATGCTCTAATGCAGCCTTCCCAAGTTGGTGCCTCCAAATGTTTTATATTCAGCAGTGTGAGGGACAAGATGTGCAAAGTGACAGGAGTAGCATAAATATTGTCAGTTAACCTACATAGTTCACATCCAATACTAATCCAATATACTGTTGGTTGGTGTGAGTTTTAGTAACCTAATATATTGGAGAGCACCAAGTTGGGGAGGGTATCCTTCAGATATGGGTTACCATTTAATATTATTTAGACACACCTTGGTATGTTTGCATTCAGTAAACATAAGGGTTTAGTGTTAACAATCCTTGTAAAATAATACTATTAAAAACAGTATAGTCAACGTACTTAATGTGCCTTATGACAATTATGACATACTTTAACAATTGTTATTCTATGCATACATGGCTATAATGAATTTCATTTTGGTTTTACTTGAGAATTTATAAAAAAAAATGTGAAGGATTTGACATTTGTAATGTGGAATTTAAATGTGAGTACAGGAGAAAAATAGAGTGTATCTGAAAATTTCTGTTCACAATTTCCTCCTCCACATTCAATCCCTAATTATTTCTCAGCTGCACAATTTCAGTTCATTTTAGTTTTGTCTGATAGCAAAACAGTTAAATTGGGGGGAATACTGAATATACAGATTTTAACATTGCTTTCACATTTTCAAACTGATTCATACAATAAAAATGATAAGATTAAATATAAAATTATAAAATACTTAAAACATATCTCATCAAAGCTTGCATTAGTACCTTAAGACTGTGGCCAAAACATCTGTGAAAGAAAACAAGTAATGATGCAATCAAGACACTCCATCATTCCTCCTTATTCTGTATTTGTCAGAGTGCAAAGAGAATAGGTAGAATATTTTAGGAACAACATTGATAAATTGGATACGTACATTATACACAAGGTTAACCAGGATGACAAGGCTGGAAAGAAACATTTAGGAAGAATGGTTGGAGATGTTAGATAATGTTTACCAGGGAGAAGGTTGCAGGGAGATGTGACAGCTGATTTCATGTATCTGAATGGGGGTCACCTAGAAAACGTGTCACATAATGTAGGAATAAACAATAGATTTAAATTACAAGAAAGTAAATTCTGGTTAAACATCAAGAAAAAAATTAATGGCAAACACTGTTTGGCAAAGGAATGGGGGTGGGGGGTGGACCTTCTCTTTCAATGAAGGTATATAAATAGAGGCTGGAGAGTTATGATGTAGTAATAGAATCTTGTTCTGGGCAGTGGTTGGATGAGTTAATTTCCATAGTTCCTTCCAAACGTTATCTTCTGTGATTCTAAACAACAAAACTATACTACAGGTAGCCCTCAAGTTACAACTGTTCATTTTACAATGGGTTTGAATTAACAACAGCCTATGAAAAAGTCTGTTATGGCATGAATTCAGACTTATGACTGCCACCCTCTTCCTGTGGTCACCTGATCACAATTTGGATACTTGGCAGCCAGCTCCCATTTACAACCATTTGCAGCACACTTGGTCATGTGTTCATGACTTGCCATTGGTTAAGCTGGATTCGCACTTATGACCATGTGATTTGATTATGACCATGGTGACTTATGACTGGTAAAAATGATTGTAAAATTGGGTTGAGTCACATAATAACTACTTACAACTGAATGACTTAATGATAGAAATTCTGGCCCCTGTTGTGATGTAAGTTGAGGACTACCTGTAGAAAAATTAACGTTCTGAAAAATTCTAAGCAACAGGACATAATTTGTTAGCCTATTGGGCTTTTTATTGTTCAGCAAAAGCACATGGGAATAACATTAAAAATGATATAGTGGGTCTGCAAACTCTTTATCCTAGTCTTGTGGAAAGAGATTGAGACCCTACTTTTCACAGATATCTTCCACTGGATAATCTGTTACTACACAGGTGTCAAACTTGCTGCGTCAAGTGAGGTGTTGAGACATATCATGCGTTGTTTTTTTTTTGCATTGCTGGAGCTGGGGTGGGCACGGCCTCCATATGGTGTAACTGGCCCGCAGGCCGGCAGTTTGACACCCCTGTGATACTCGAAAGAAAATGATCAGATGTAACAAAATACAGTAGGTAGGAGGCTGGATTGTTTTCATTCCCTTGCATTGTACCTGCTATGAAATGAGAAAATACATCAAATGCACAGGCAGATTGCACAAGTATACTTTGGGCCACTATTAAAATTGGCACCTTCATTTTGCCTATAGTCAATGTCAAATTGAGGCTATGTTCTAAGACATAAATGTGTCAATTTACCAATACAAATGTTATTTTACAAAATACAGCTTTGCAATTGCTATGAGTTTTGTGGTCAAATTACTGAGTATTTTTAAGTGATTGGAAGAGGTCCAAACAAAGTAATATATTTGTATTTCAGGAATATTTGATTATAAACTGAAGTTATTGTAAACAAAAGAAGTTGTATCTCTCATTTGTTTTTATCGGTACTCTAAGAAAATGTTCAGTTTACCATGTCTTAATGTAATAATTGGAAGTTTTTCCAAAATGTATGCCATTTTATGTTTATAGTTTTTCTACCTTTGTGATATAGTGCTTTTGCATAGATTGAGCACTGATGCTTTTTGCATTATAGTAGATGGTGATGATGTTATCTATTCAGTCGAGTCCGACTCTTGGCAATTCTGTGCACCAGGTCTCTCCACATCTTCCAATCTTGCACCCTTTCTTTGAACTTTTGCTATGCTCTGGCTGTTGTCAGCTTTGGTGGCATTATAGTTAAATAATTGTTTATATTAGGACACAGCCTTATTTGCTCTATGAATTGAGGAACATTGGCCACAATGATTTATTCCTCCCATTTTCTCAATATTTTGTAAGAATTGCTAATAATAAAATAGCAAAGAAAGCTCTGCTCTGCATTCAAACCAGTCTCTTCTGCATCAAAGAAGTAATTACATCTTTAAATAATTTTTGAATTTCAGCTGATGCATAAGGCATAGTATGAGCAAATAGCAGGCTCGCAAGTTTTGTTTGTTAGTATAGTAAAGGTGAAACTTCTTTAAATTTAACATACCATATTAGCATTCATGTCTATCCATAAAATAGATCGTGGTATTTAAATTACCCTTCTGTTTGTTATAATCAATATATTACCTTGACTTTTATCATCTGGCAAAATGGAAATCTAATCAAGTAAATTGAGTAAGATTTCATACAAGCCAGGAACGGTGCGAGGAACAGACAACTATGCTGAGATGTTGAAAGTGTTTGAGTGAGCAGGAGAGATTTTGAGTTTATGCTTAAATTAAAGAAATGTTCTAGGGAAGATCATTACCTGCATCATTAATGGATCAACTTGAGATGTTTGCTGTGGGCAAAAATTGAGACTTCTCTCCAGTTGCTGGCATGTTGGAAGGTAACTAAGTTCCTCTAATCTAACAATGTGAAGTTGCGTATATTTTCCCACATCCTTCCCTTACTTTTTATCAAATAGTCTATCCTCTCCTTTTTGAAAAAGAATCTGATTCAGTATAATTGGATTTAAAGTGTTCAATAGCAAAAAAAGGGGAAGTTGAAATAGTTTATGAGTTTAGTTACTCATCCTTATGTAGATAATGAACATTTTTCTAATTTTCCAGGACTGTGGAATTTGGAATTGTAATTAAAATTTGAGAAGATGATAAAAAAACTAAAAAGAGGCCTTTTTACAATTAATTGAGGAGAAAAATTTGATGCTCACTGGGAGTGGGGTGTGTATGTGAAGATACAATGTACATTGACTTAGAACTTTTGGTTGGTAATTGTTATTTTATCATTCTCTAGAAGATAAACAGCTGGGATAGTTTTTCTTTATATACTAGACATTCCAACTAAGCTGCACCTGTTTTGCAAATGTTAATTATCAGTTAAAACATTTCTTCATCTTAATTAATGCCATTGTCTTTAGTAAAATACTGGGTAAAATGATAGAATACAGTTATAACTGATTTGGGAAAACAGGTGTATTCAGAAGTAGAATCACTTTTATTGGCAAGCTTGTAAAAGATCGGGAAAATGCCATGTAATAATTGCATATATCAAATACAGTACCTATGTTTTAGTCTACTCAGTGTAAAATAAGCTGTTTAAATAATATAAGGGACGCGATGGCTCAGTGGGTTAGGATGCTGAGCTTGTCGATCAGAAGTTTGGCAGTTTGGCGGGTCGAATCCCGAGTGCCACGTAGCAGAGTGAGTGCCTGTGTCCCAGCTTCTGCCAACCTAGCAGTTCTAAAGCACGTAAAAATGCAAGTAGAAAAATAGGGACCACTACGGTGGGAAGGTAACAGCTTTCCGTGCGCCTTTGGCATCTAGTCATGCCGGCCACATGACCACAAAGACGTCCTCGGACAAACGCTGGCTTTTCGGCTTTGAAACGGAGATGAGCACCAGCCCCTATAGTTGGAAACAACTAGCACACATGTGCGGGGGAAGCTTTACCTTTACCTAAATAATTAATACAGCATTTAATCTCAGTGAAACACTAGTTTTAACATAATGTCATCAATAAGTCAACATAATTCAAATTTTGTTTTTGAACCTTTTCAAAATATTTTATGCAATATGAAGAAAATACTTATGAAAATATGCCAATCTGGATTTCCTGTATATATGAAATTATATCTAAAATTAAATCCATGGTATTTTTTGCTGCTCCTGCTTTGGACTTAACTTCCAGAGAACTATTATAAATACAAGACAATTTTATTAATGCAGTTTGTTGGATTTTTTATAATTTAAGATTTCTCTTCATAGAGATCTTTAAAACTATTTCTATAGGTTATTTGTTCAGACTGGTCATATTTCATACAGTATTGATAATTAAAAGTATTTATTATATTATAGTTCCCACTAAGTTTTTTGAGAAATTAACGTAATTGAATTCTTCTTCTTCTTCTTCTTCTTCTTCTTCTTCTTCTTCTTCTTCTTCTTCTTCTTCTTCTTCTTCTTCTTCTTCTTCTTCTTCTTCTTCTTCTCCTCCTCCTCCTCCTCCTCCTCCTCCTCCTCCTCCTCCTCCTCTTCCCTTCCCCCTCCCTCTTGACCTTTTCCTTCCTCTCTCCCTCCTCCCCCTCTCTTTGCAGGCCTTGCTTATTTTTCCACCATTAGTCACCTAGCTCTCATGGTGAAACTTCAGTGTATGAGAAGAGTGTTTTTGTTTATCAGCTGATTTATTGCAGGGCCTGAAGCTGATTAACACTGAGAAATGTTGAGCCCCAGATCACGCAGATGGCTTCCATGCCTAAGAGAGGATTAGGACCCGTGTCTCCTCATTCCCAGTCTAGCATCTTAACCATTATATCATGCTGGCTGCCAAATGAGTTTAATTTTTGATTTGCTTAATTTAAAAATATGTATTTTTTATATTTACTACATTTTCAACATTTAAATGAAGTTGCAAAATGAGATACTTAGAAGTAATTTGCATTCTGGGCTAGAATTAATTTAGTTTCTTTTGAGGTCATTGGCTTCACCAGCTTTCAGTTCAGTTGTTCAGAAGTTCACAGAATTTCTTTATAAACAAAGCTGTTCTGGTCTTTAAATATCTTTAAATCACAAAGCGTAAACTATATTATTTGATCTGCATTAAATACTGCAATGCAACTATATTAATAGAAAGTTTTGTTCATTCTGATGTATACCTAATATCTGTCTTTAAAAAAATTACAGTTTCAAGAGTCATCTGATGAAGAAGATAGAAGTGATAGTCATAATACCACAGAAGAACAAGAACAAAAAGAGGAACATCAGCAAAAACAATTTAATACTGCTGAGAATCCTAAAGAGGGAAAGAGCAGTAAATATTTTGAGAATGAAGAAAATAATCATATGGCTGTAGAAACCATAGAGGTAAATGCTGTGTTCATTTTTAGGAGTAAGTTTTTAGAAAATGAGATGTTATCTATCTCATTATCCGCCATAGTGTTAGTTATACTGTAGAATTGCCAATTTCCCCCACCATTTTTTGGGTGGGGAGAGAAAAATGAAGCTCTTATCATATCTTTCTAAAAAAATTTAAATGATGAAATTCTATTTTGCAGTGTCTGAACCAATGTGAAAATTTGATGTGGAGATAAAAAGCTTTGATTCATAAACTTATCAATAAAATGTCTGTCTTCATATCAAAGGACCAAAAAACGTCTGATGAGGAAGCGACTTGTACTAGCAATGATGATGAAAGTGAAAAAGACCATAATGAAAATAAAGATTGTGAAAAAGAAGAGAAAGAACCAGGTGCAACAGAATATTATGAAGATCAATCACTTGATGAGGAGGAACAAAGCAGTCTGTTATGTGAAAATGAAGAAAAGAATCTTACAAATTCGGAAACAACAGAGGTAAATATTTTGTTCATTTTCATTACGGAATTTCTTTGAAATTATAACAGCTTCTTTTTGGAGGAATAATATAGACCATAATATAGAGAATGAGGTGGCTGGATGGAGTCACTGAAGCAGTAGGCGTGAGCCTAAATGGACTCCAGAAGATGGTAGAGGACAGGAAGGCCTGGAGGAACGTTGTCCATGGGGTCGCGATGGGTCGGACACAACTTCGCAACTAACAACATAGACAACAGTGTAGTGCACGGGTCAGCAACCTGCGGCTCCGGAGCCGCATGTGGCTCTTTACGCCATCTCCCAGTCCTCTGCCATGTGCAGTTCTGAAAAAAAGTGGGAGTAAAAAAGTCCCATTGAGAGAATGGGGTGGTGGAGGTTTGGAGAGCTGCGGCAGAGGTTTGGAGAGCTGCGGCGGAGGTTTGGAGAGCTGAGGTTTGGAGAGCTACGGAGGAGGTTTGGAGAGCTGAGGTTTGGAGAGCTGCTGCCTTCGTCTGCATTTGAAAGA